>NW_027010848.1:22500-28117 GCF_036934945.1 Oncorhynchus masou masou | reverse complement strand
GGTATCAGGCTAGGTGGTGTGGTATCAGGCTAGGTGGTGTGGTATCAGGCTAGGTGGTGTGGTATCAGGCTAGGTGGTGTGGTATCAGGCTAGGTGGTGTGGTATCAGGCTAGGTGGTGTGGTATCAGGCTAAGGTGGTGTGGTATCAGGCTAGGTGGCTAGGAGGTGTGGTATCAGGCTAGGTGGTGTAGTATCCAGGCTAGGGTGTGGTAGGTCAGGCTGGTGGTGTGGTGTCTGGGGGTGGTGTGGTGTCAGGCTTTTTTAGGAAATATTTAAATTATTAATTCAAGGCCTCATTATTACTGCTTCCTGTTACAGAGAGAGGGTCAAGATCAATGGACTTCTCAGAAACAGCTAAATGCACCTTAATGCGCACACACACACACACACACACACACACACACACACACACACACACACACACACACACACACACACACACACACACACACACACACACACACACACACACACACACACACACACACACACACACACGAGAAGAGCAATTTTTGTCTGATGTGATGGCTGAAGGATGTTTGATGATGTGATGTGATGTCTGAAGGATGCTTGATGATGTGATGTGATGGCTGAAGTATGTTTGATGTGGTGATGGTTGAAGAATGTTTGATGATGTGATGGCTGAAGGATGTTTGATGTGATGGCTGAAGGATGTTTGATGTTGTGATGGCTGTCTGCTCCAGTCATTTATTGGCATGGGAAATGTGTTTACATTGTGAAATAAACCAGAAACAAAACAACAATGACAAAAAAAACATCAAAGTGAATGAAACAAAACAACAATGACAAAAACAAACAAAGTGAATGACACAAAACAACAATGACAAAAACCAACAAAGTGAATGAAACAAAACAACAATGACAAAAACCAACAAAGTGACTGAAACAAAACAACAATGAAAAAAACCAACAAAGTAAATGAAACAAAACAACAATGACAAAAACCAACAAAGTGAATGAAACAAAACAAAGACCAAAACAATTAGATATTAACAGTCAACATTACTCACACAAAGCATTTCAAGAGAATAACAATGTATAAAATATGATGTTATTAGCAGTAAAAAAAATGACGTGGTCATGTGGGGGATAAATGCAGGTAAATACAGGTTATATTTACATTGGTGTTTCTGACCCACTCATGGAAACAGGTCACTTCGTGGTTTTCTGTAATTTGATGGAAATATGTGTCTCTAATATGGCCATAACGTTTGGCAGGAGGTTAGGATGTGCAGCTCAGTTTCCAACTCATTTTTTTCTCTCTCTCTCTCTCTCTCTCTCTCTCTCTCTCTCTCTCTCTCTCTCTCTCTCTCATTTCATGTTTTCAACAACATTATACTGTAGAAGGCATGTTGGTGTGTTGGTGTGATTCTGATATCTTCAGGTCATGTAAAAGAACCCAAGCATAGTGGGAGGGGATGATTTACAACATACCTATTTAGGGATCTGTATTCTCGTTGAGCCCCCCTGATTTATAGGCGTGCCCCCGGGACATTAACTGGACTCCTGTCTGCAGTAACATGTGATTATCGGAGACTACACTGTTAACCTTTCTTTATCCTCTTCTGACGCTATCACCATCTCTCTCTCTCTCTCTGTGTCTCTCTCTCTCTCTCTCTCTGTGTGTCTCTCTCTCTTTCTCTCTATCTATCTATCTATCTATCTATCTATCTATCTATCTATCTATCTATCTATCTATCTATCTATCTCTCTCTATCTCTCTCTATCTCTCTTTATCTCTCTTTATCTCTCTCCCTCCTAGACCTGATCACTCAGCATAATGCTGGTGCGGTGCAGCAGAGTTTTAGGTCAGGAGTTTCATTATTCATCAGGTATTCTGACTCGGAGGTGAAATCAGGTCTAAAGTCTGGCCCTGACTGGCTGAGGAGACATCTGTTAGGGTAATATAACCGGCCCTCAACATTCTGACAACATTCTCTCAACATTCTGACGGTGTTCTCTCAACATTCTGACAGCGTTCTCTCAACATTCTGACAACGTTCTCTCAACATTCTGACAGCGTTCTCTCAACATTCTGTCAACGTTCTCTCAACATTCTGACAGCATTCTCTCAACATTCTGAAAACATTCTCTCGACATTCCTACGACGTTTACATACCAATGAAACAACAGTATTGCAGTAATTCGGTCTAGTCTGTTTTAATACAGGGGTGACTGCAGGGAAAGTGTTCGGTCTGTTTTAATACAGGGGTGACTGTAGGGTTCGGTCTAGTCTGTTTTAATACAGGGGTGACTGCAGGGAAGGGGTTCGGTCTGTTTTAATACAGGGGTGACTGCAGAGAAAGTGTTCGGTCTGTTTTAATACAGGGGTGACTGCAGGGAAGGGGTCCGGTCTAATCTGTTTTAATACAGGGGTGACTGCAGGGAAAGGGTTCGGTCTAGTCTGTTTTAATACAGTGGTGACTGTAGGGAAAGGGTTCGGTCTAGTCTGTTTTAATACAGGGGTGACTGTAGGGTTCAGTCTAGTCTGTTTTAATACAGGGGTGACTGTAGGGTTCAGTCTAGTCTGTTTTAATACAGGGGTGACTGTAGGGTTCGGTCTAGTCTGTTTTAATACAGGGGTGACTGTAGGGAAAGGGTTCGGTCTAGTCTGTTTTAATACAGGGGTGACTGCAGGGTTCGGTCTAGTCTGTTTTAATACAGGGGTGACTGTAGGGAAAGGGTTCGGTCTAGTCTGTTTTAATACAGGGGTGACTGTAGGGAAAGGGTTCGGTCTAGTCTGTTTTAATACAGGGGTGACTGTAGGGAAAGGGTTCGGTCTAGTCTGTTTTAATACAGGGGTGACTGTAGGGAAAGGGTTCGGTCTAGTCTGTTTTAATACAGGGGTGACTGTAGGGAAAGGGTTCGGTCTAGTCTGTTTTAATACAGGGGTGACTGCAGGATTCGGTCTAGTCTGTTTTAATACAGGGGTGACTGTAGGGTTCAGTCTAGTCTGTTTTAATACAGGGGTGACTGTAGGGTTCAGTCTAGTCTGTTTTAATACAGGGGTGACTGTAGGGTTCGGTCTAGTCTGTTTTAATACAGGGGTGACTGCAGGGAAGGGGTTCGGTCTGTTTTAATACAGGGGTGACTGCAGGGAAAGTGTTCGGTCTGTTTTAATACAGGGGTGACTGTAGGGAAAGGGTTCAGTCTAGTCTGTTTTAATACAGGGGTGACTGCAGGGTTCGGTCTAGTCTGTTTTAATACAGGGGTGACTGCAGGGTTCGGTCTAGTCTGTTTTAATGCAGGGGTGACTGCAGGGTTCGGTCTAGTCTGTTTTAATACAGGGGTGACTGCAGGGAAGGGGTCCGGTCTAGTCTGTTTTAATACAGGGGTGACTGCAGGGTTCGGTCTAGTCTGTTTTAATACAGGGGTGACTGCAGGGTTCGGTCTAGTCTGTTTTAATACAGGGGTGACTGCAGGGAAGGGGTCCGGTCTAGTCTGTTTTAATAAAGGGGTGACTGCAGGGAAGGGGTCCGGTCTAGTCTGTTTTAATACAGGGGTGACTGCAGGGGAAGGGTTCGGTCTAGTCTGTTTTAATACAGGGGTGACTGCAGGGTCCGGTCTAGTCTGTTTTAATACAGGGGTGACTGCAGGGGAAGGGTTCAGTCTAGTCTGTTTTAATACAGGGGTGACTGCAGGGTTCGGTCTAGTCTGTTTTAATACAGGGGTGACTGCAGGGTTCGGTCTAGTCTGTTTTAATACAGGGGTGACTGCAGGGTTCGGTCTAGTCTGTTTTAATACAGGGGTGACTGCAGGGTTCGGTCTAGTCTGTTTTAATACAGGGTTAATGCAGGGTTCAGTCTAGTCTGTTTTAATTCAGGGGTGACTGTAGGGAAAGGGTTCGGTCTAGTCTGTTTTAATACAGGGGTGACTGCAGGGTTCGGGCTAGTCTGTTTTAATACAGGGGTGACTGCAAGGTTCGGTCTAGTCTGTTTTAATACAGGGGTCACTGCAGGGGAAGGGTTCGGTCTAGTCTGTTTTAACACAGGGGTGACTGCAGGGTTCGGTCTAGTCTGTTTTAATACAGGGGTGACTGCAGGGAAAGGGTTCGGTCTAGTCTGTTTTAATACAGGGTTAATGCAGGGTTCTGTCTGGCTGTTTTAATACAAGGGTGACTACAGGGTTCGGTCTAGTCTGTTTTAATACAGGGGTGACTGCAGGGTTCGGTCTAGTCTGTTTTAATTCAGGGTTAATGCAGGGTTCTGTCTGGCTGTTTTAATACAGGGGTGACTACAGGGTTCGGTCTAGTCTGTTTTAATACAGGGGTGACTGTAGGAAAGGGTTCGGTCTAGTCTGTTTTAATACAGGGTTAATGCAGGGTTCGGTCTAGTCTGTTTTAATTCAGGGTTAATGCAGGGTTCTGTCTGGCTGTTTTAATACAGGGGTGACTACAGGGTTCGGTCTAGTCTGTTTTAATACAGGGGTGACTACAGGGTTCGGTCTAGTCTGTTTTAATACAGGGTTAATGCAGGGTTCTGTCTGGCTGTTTTAATACAGGGGTGACTACAGGGTTCGGTCTAGTCTGTTTTAATACAGGGTTAATGCAGGGTTCTGTCTGGCTGTTTTAATACAGGGGTGACTACAGGGTTCGGTCTAGTCTGTTTTAATACAGGGTTAATGCAGGGTTCTGTCTGGCTGTTTTAATACAGGGGTGACTACAGGGTTCGGTCTAGTCTGTTTTAATACAGGGTTAATGCAGGGTTCGGTCTAGTCTGTTTTAATTCAGGGGTGACTGTAGGGTAAGGGTTCGGTCTAGTCTGTTTTAATTCAGGGGTGACTGTAGGGTAAGGGTTCGGTCTAGTCTGTTTTAATTCAGGGGTGACTGTAGGGTAAGGGTTCGGTCTAGTCTGTTTTAATACAGGGGTGACTGCAGGGTTCGGTCTAGTCTGTTTTAATACAGGGGTGACTGTAGGGAAAGGGTTCGGTCTAGTCTGTTTTAATACAGGGGTGACTGTAGGGAAAGGGTTCGGTCTAGTCTGTTTTAATACAGGGGTGACTGTAGGGTTCGGTCTAGTCTGTTTTAATACAGGGGTTAATGCAGGGTTCGGTCTAGTCTGTTTTAATACAGGGGTTAATGCAGGGTTCGGTCTAGTCTGTTTTAACACAGGGGTGACTGCAGGGTTCGGTCTAGTCTGTTTTAATACAGGGGTGACTGCAGGGAAAGGGTTCGGTCTAGTCTGTTTTAATACAGGGGTGACTGCAGGGTTCGGGCTAGTCTGTTTTAATACAGGGGTGACTGCAGGGTTCGGTCTAGTCTGTTTTAATACAGGGGTGACTGTAGGGAAAGGGTTCGGTCTAGTCTGTTTTAATACAGGGTTAATGCAGGGTTCGGTCTAGTCTGTTTTAATACAGGGGTGACTGTAGGGAAAGGGTTCGGTCTAGTCTGTTTTAATACAGGGTTAATGCAGGGTTCTGTCTGGCTGTTTTAATACAGGGGTGACTGCAGGGTTCGGTCTAGTCTGTTTTAATACAGGGTTAATGCAGGGTTCTGTCTGGCTGTTTTTATGAGGCTACAACTGAAGGACGAATGTTGCAATTTATGTAGCTGGTGCAGTACACTTTCTGTTTTATAAATTGTCTTTCAGTACTAGGG
>NW_027010848.1:0-17500 GCF_036934945.1 Oncorhynchus masou masou | reverse complement strand
AACACATCAAACTGACCCTGTTAACAAACACATCGTACTGACCCTGTTAACAAACACATCAAACTGACCCCTGACCCTGTTAACAAACACATCAAACTGACCCCCGACCCTGTTAACAAACACATCAAACTGACCCTGTTAACAAACACATCAAACTGACCCCTGACCCTGTTAACAAACACATCAAACTGACCCTGTTAACAAACACATCAAACTGACCCCTTACCCTGTTAACCAACACATCATACTGACCCCTTACCCTGTTAACAAACACATCATACTGACCCTGTTAACAAACACATCATACTGACCCTGTTAACAAACACATCAAACTGACCCTGTTAACCAACACATCATACTGACCCCTGACCCTGTTAACAAACACATCATACTGACCCTGTTAACAAACACATCATACTGACCCTGTTAACAAACACATCAAACTGACCCCCGACCCTGTTAACAAACACATCAAACTGACCCCCGACCCTGTTAACAAACACATCATACTGACCCTGTTAACAAACACATCATACTGACCCTGTTAACAAACACATCATACTGACCCCTGACCCTGTTAACAAACACATCAAACTGACCCCGACCCTGTTAACAAACACATCATACTGACCCTGTTAACAAACACATCAAACTGACCCCGACCCTGTTAACCAACACATCAAACTGACCCTGTTAACAAACACATCAAACTGACCCCTGACCCTGTTAACAAACACATCAAACTGACCCCTGACCCTGTTAACAAACACATCAAACTGACCCTGTTAACAAACACATCAAACTGACCCTGTTAACAAACACATCAAACTGACCCTGTTAACAAACACATCAAACTGACCCCTGACCCTGTTAACAAACACATCAAACTGACCCTGTTAACAAACACATCAAACTGACCCTGTTAACAAACACATCAAACTGACCCCTGACCCTGTTAACAAACACATCATACTGACCCCTGACCCTGTTAACAAACACATCAAACTGACCCCTGACCCTGTTAACAAACACATCAAACTGACCCCTGACCCTGTTAACAAACACATCAAACTGACCCTGTTAACAAACACATCAAACTGACCCTGTTAATAAACACATCAAACTGACCCTGTTAACAAACACATCAAACTGACCCTGTTAACAAACACATCAAACTGACCCTGTTAACAAACACATCAAACTGACCCTGTTAACAAACACATCAAACTGACCCCTGACCCTGTTAACAAACACATCAAACTGACCCTGTTAACAAACACATCAAACTGACCCTGTTAACAAACACATCAAACTGACCCTGTTAACAAACACATCAAACTGACCCCGACCCTGTTAACAAACACATCAAACTGACCCTGTTAACAAACACATCAAACTGACCCTGTTAACAAACACATCAAACTGACCCTGTTAACAAACACATCAAACTGACCCCTGACCCTGTTAACAAACACATCAAACTGACCCCTGACCCTGTTAACAAACACATCAAACTGACCCTGTTAACAAACACATCAAACTGACCCTGTTAACAAACACATCAAACTGACCCTGTTAACAAACACATCAAACTGACCCTGTTAACAAACACATCAAACTGACCCCTGACCCTGTTAACAAACACATCATACTGACCCTGTTAACCAACACATAATACTGACCCCTGACCCTGTTAACAAACACATCAAACTGACCCCTGACCCTGTTAACAAACACATCAAACTGACCCTGTTAACAAACACATCATACTGACCCTGTTAACAAACACATCAAACTGACCCCCGACCCTGTTAACAAACACATCAAACTGACCCCCGACCCTGTTAACAAACACATCAAACTGACCCCCGACCCTGTTAACAAACACATCAAACTGACCCCCGACCCTGTTAACAAACACATCAAACTGACCCCCGACCCTGTTAACAAACACATCGTACTGACCCTGTTAACAAACACATCAAACTGACCCTGTTAACAAACACATCAAACTGACCCTGTTAACAAACACATCAAACTGACCCTGTTAACAAACACATCGTACTGACCCTGTTAACAAACACATCGTACTGACCCTGTTAACAAACACATCAAACTGACCCTGTTAACAAACACATCAAACTGACCCCTGACCCTGTTAACAAACACATCAAACTGACCCCCGACCCTGTTAACAAACACATCAAACTGACCCTGTTAACAAACACATCAAACTGACCCCTGACCCTGTTAACAAACACATCAAACTGACCCTGTTAACAAACACATCAAACTGACCCCTGACCCTGTTAACCAACACATCATACTGACCCCCGACCCTGTTAACAAACACATCAAACTGACCCCTGACCCTGTTAACAAACACATCAAACTGACCCCTTACCCTGTTAACAAACACATCAAACTGACCCCTTACCCTGTTAACCAACACATCATACTGACCCCCGACCCTGTTAACAAACACATCAAACTGACCCCTGACCCTGTTAACAAACACATCAAACTGACCCCTGACCCTGTTAACAAACACATCAAACTGACCCCTTACCCTGTTAACAAACACATCAAACTGACCCCGACCCTGTTAACAAACACATCAAACCCCGACCCTGTTAACAAACACATCAAACTGACCCTGTTAACAAACACATCAAACTGACCCTGTTAACAAACACATCAAACTGACCCTGTTAACAAACACATCAAACTGACCCTGTTAACAAACACATCAAACTGACCCCTGACCCTGTTAACAAACACATCAAACTGACCCTGACCCTGTTAACAAACACATCAAACTGACCCTGTTAACAAACACATCAAACTGAAACACATCAAACTGACCCATGACCCTGTTAACAAACACATCAAACTGACCCTGTTAACAAACACATCAAACTGACCCTGTTAACAAACACATCAAACTGACCCCTGACCCTGTTAACAAACACATCATACTGACCCCTGACCCTGTTAACAAACACATCAAACTGACCCCTGACCCTGTTAACAAACACATCATACTGACCCTGTTAACAAACACATCAAACTGACCCCTGACCCTGTTAACAAACACATCAAACTGACCCCTGACCCTGTTAACAAACACATCAAACTGACCCTGTTAACAAACACATCAAACTGACCCTGTTAATAAACACATCAAACTGACCCTGTTAACAAACACATCAAACTGACCCTGTTAACAAACACATCAAACTGACCCTGTTAACAAACACATCAAACTGACCCTGTTAACAAACACATCAAACTGACCCTGTTAACAAACACATCAAACTGACCCCCGACCCTGTTAACAAACACATCAAACTTACCCTGTTAACAAACACATCAAACTGACCCTGTTAACAAACACATCAAACTGACCCCTGACCCTGTTAACAAACACATCAAACTGACCCTGTTAACAAACACATCAAACTGACCCCTGACCCTGTTAACAAACACATCAAACTGACCCTGTTAACAAACACATCAAACTGACCCTGTTAACAAACACATCAAACTGACCCTGTTAACAAACACATCAAACTAACCCCCGACCCTGTTAACAAACACATCAAACTGACCCTGTTAACAAACACATCAAACTGACCCTGTTAACAAACACATCAAACTGACCCTGTTAACAAACACATCAAACTGACCCTGTTAACAAACACATCAAACTAACCCCCGACCCTGTTAACAAACACATCGAACTGACCCTGTTAACAAACACATCAAACTGACCCTGTTAACAAACACATCAAACTGACCCTGTCAACAAACACATCAAACTGACCCTGTTAACAAACACATCAAACTGACCCTGTTAACAAACACATCAAACTGACCCTGTTAACAAACACATCAAACTGACCCTGTTAACAAACACATCAAACTGACCCCCGACCCTGTTAACAAACACATCAAACTGACCCCCAACCCTGTTAACAAACACATCAAACTGACCCTGTTAACAAACACATCAAACTGACCCTGTTAACAAACACATCAAACTGACCCTGTTAACAAACACATCAAACTGACCCTGTTAACAAACACATCAAACTGACCCCCGACCCTGTTAACAAACACATCAAACTGACACTGTTAACAAACACATCAAACTGACCCTGTTAACAAACACATCAAACTGACCCTGTTAACAAACACATCAAACTGACCCCTGACCCTGTTAACAAACACATCAAACTGACCCCTGACCCTGTTAACAAACACATCAAACTGACCCTGTTAACAAACACATCAAACTGACCCTGTTAACAAACACATCAAACTGACCCTGTTAACAAACACATCAAACTGACCCCTGACCCTGTTAACAAACACATCATACTGACCCTGTTAACAAACACATCAAACTGACCCCCGACCCTGTTAACAAACACATCAAACTGACCCCCGACCCTGTTAACAAACACATCAAACTGACCCCCGACCCTGTTAACAAACACATCAAACTGACCCCCGACCCTGTTAACAAACACATCAAACTGACCCCCGACCCTGTTAACAAACACATCAAACTGACCCCCGACCCTGTTAACAAACACATCATACTGACCCCTGACCCTGTTAACAAACACATCAAACTGACCCTGTTAACAAACACATCATACTGACCCCCGACCCTGTTAACAAACACATCAAACTGACCCTGTTAACAAACACATCAAACTGACCCCTGACCCTGTTAACAAACACATCAAACTGACCCCTGACCCTGTTAACAAACACATCCAAAACATTTCCATGTGTTGGTTACCATTTCCTTCACTCCATTCCAGCCATTAAAATTAGCCGTCCTCCCCTCACCAGCCTCCTGTGTAGGTTATACATAACCCAGACTTTCATATGAAACGTTGTTTTGATGTCAATTAGGGATTTGTGTTTCAAAAGGAGAAACTCTCAGTTAAGCTTCGGCCCTGAGACAGAGAGAAATCTGGTGCCACTGGGTTTGCCTGCACATACTCACACTCACCAGCTGAGGGCGGTAGAGACAAAGTAGTGGATGAGGACGGACACAACAGCTGAGGGTGGTAGAGACAAAGTAGTGGATGAGGACGGACACAACAGCTGAGGGTGGTAGAGACAAAGTAGTGGATGAGGACGGACACAACAGCTGAGGGTGGTAGAGACAAAGTAGTGGATGAGGACGGACACAACAGCTGAGGGTGGTAGAGACAAAGTAGTGGATGAGGACGGACACAACAGCTGAGGGTGGTAGAGACAAAGTAGTGGATGAGGACGGACACAACAGCTGAGGGCGGTAGAGACAAAGTAGTGGATGAGGACGAACACTCAACAGCTGAGGGCGGTAGAGACAAAGTAGTGGATGAGGACAAACACAACAGCTGAGGGCGGTAGAGACAAAGTAGTGGATGAGGACGAACACAACAGCTGAGGGCGGTAGAGACAAAGTAGTGGATGAGGACGGACACAACAGCTGAGGGCGGTAGAGACAAAGTAGTGGTTGAGGACGAACACTCAACAGCTGAGGGCGGTAGAGACAAAGTAGTGGATGAGGACTAACACAACAGCTGAGGGCGGTAGAGACAAAGTAGTGGATGAGGACGGACACAACAGCTGAGGGCGGTAGAGACAAAGAGGACCATCAGAGAGAGACAATAGTGGATGAGGACCATCAGATAGAGACAATGTAGTGGATGAGGACTATCAGATAGAGACAGTAGTGGATGAGGACCATCAGATAGAGACAGTAGAGGATGAGGACCATCAGATAGAGACAGTAGTGGATGAGGACGAACACTCATCCCTCCTCTCTCTCTCTCTCCTTCCTCCTCCCTCCTCCGTCCTCTCTCTCTCTCCCTCCTCCCAACCTCCCTCTCTCCCTCCTCCCTCTCTCTCTCCTCCCCCCTCATCCCTCGCCCCCCCCCTCTCTCCCCCGTCTCCCTCCCTCTCTCTCTCCCTCCTCCCTCCTCCCCCTCATCCCTCATCCCTCGTCCCTCTTCTCTCCCTCATCCCTCTTCTCTCCCTCCTCCCTCCTACCTCTTCCCTCCCTCATCCCTCGTCCCTCCTCTCTCCCTCCCTCCTCCCTCTTCTCTCTCTCTACCTCCTCCCTCCTCCCTCATCCCTCCTCCCAACCTCCTCTCCCTCCTCCCCCTCCCCCTCTCTTCCTCCTCCCTCCTCTCTCCCTCCTCTCTCCCTCCACCCTCCTCTCTCCCTCTTCTCTCCCTCTTCTCTCCCTCTTCTCTCCCTCCTCTCTCCCTCCTCCCTCCCTCCTCTCTCCCTCCTCCCTCTCTATGTAGTGTATTTGGGGACAGGGTCAGGGAGTGTTTGTAGCCCTAGCAGTAGGTTGGCTGTTGGCTCAGTGCCTTACTAAACCCCATTCACACACACACACACACACACACACACACACACACACACACACACACACACACACACACACACACACACACACACACACACACACACACACACACACACACACACACACACACACACACACACCCCAGGGGATGACGGTGCTCCAGATGTAGCAGCAGCTCTCAGCTGTGTGAGCAACAGCAGGAGATTGTTGAGCGTATTGTGTGTGTGTGTGTGTGTGTGTGTGTGTGTGTGTGTGTGTGTGTGTGTGTGTGTGTGTGTGTGTGTGTGTGAATAAGTCTCTACTTCCGTATCCCCCTCCCTCTTTTCAGTTATCCCTGCTCATACTGTTATTATACACACCTGAATGATTCATAGTGGGCGTGGATGTGTCTGTGAGAGAGAGAGAGAGAGGGAGACAAGGAGAGAGACAGAGAGAGAGAGAGTTCCTCCAGTAGTCTTAGTGTCTCTGTCTCTCATGTCCTGACAACACTCTCTCCATCGGGTCCACGAGGGAGGAAGAAGGGATGAGAGAAAGAGAAGGAAGAGAGGAAGGAAGGACTTAAAACACATGATTTCATTATGGTCGGTTAAGAACAAGGGGAATCAGTAAAGGACTTACTGTTTTCTACCAAAAGGGATTTTACGACATCATCACATTTACTGGTATTTCAGTCCAGACGACTTCTAGGTGACTACCAGGTGACCACCAGGTGACCACCAGGTGACTTCCAGATGACTACCAGGTGACTACCAGGTGACTTCCAGGTGACTACCAGACGACTTCCAGGTGACCACCAGGTGACCACCAGGTGACTACCAGGTGACTACCAGGTGACTACCAGGTGACTACCAGGTGACTACCAGCTGAATTTTACATTCAACACATGCCATACAAGACAATTGAGGCAATACAACTGGCTCATTAGTATGCATAGATGAGTACATAGATAATAGACATGGAAGCTCGATCAATAATTGATCTATTGGATACTCATGGCACCAGCTCCGTGTCGTTGACTAGACTGAAGACTGGACCTCAAGAGAACCTCCAGCTCCGTATCATTGACTAGACTGAAGGCTGGACCTCAAGAGGAACCTCCAGCTCCATACCGTTGACTAGACTGAAGGCTGGACCTCAAGAGGACCTCCAGCTCCATACCGTTGAGTAGACTGAAGACTGGACATCAAGAGAACCTCCAGCTCCGTATCGTTGACTAGACTGAAGGCTGGACCTCAAGAGGACCTCCAGCTCCACATCGTTGACTAGACGGAAGACTGGACCTCAAGAGAACCTCCAGCTCCACATCGTTGACTAGACGGAAGACTGGACCTCAAGAGAACCTCCAGCTCCACATCGTTGACTAGACGGAAGACTGGACCTCAAGAGAACCTCCAGCTCCGTATCATTGACTAGACTGAAGGCTGGACCTCAAGAGGACCTCCAGCTCCACATCGTTGACTAGACGGAAGACTGGACCTCAAGAGAACCTCCAGCTCCACATCGTTGACTAGACGGAAGACTGGACCTCAAGAGAACCTCCAGCTCCGTATCATTGACTAGACTGAAGGCTGGACCTCAAGAGAACCTCCAGCTCCGTATCATTGACTAGACTGAAGACTGGACCTCAAGAGGACCTCCAGCTCCATACCGTTGACTAGACTGAAGACTGGACCTCAAGAGAACCTCCAGCTCCGTATCGTTGACTAGACTGAAGACTGGACCTCAAGAGAACCTCCAGCTCCGTATCGTTGACTAGACTGAAGGCTGGACCTCAAGAGAACCTCCAGCTCCATACTTCATAACTAGTCTACTAGTGTTTTTACCTAAAGGACAAACGGAGCGTGTGTCTGAGAAAGTATGTGTGAGAGTTAAAGAGGGAGAGTTTAAGCGAAAGACCGTTTTGCTTGACTAAAAGTCAGCTAGAAAGAGTGTGTGTGTGGTGTGTGTGTGTGTGTGTGTGTGAGCCATGGCCCACGCGGCAGCTCACCTGAAGAAGGCTCGAGAGTTAGAGCAGCCTCCCGAGCTCAGAGCCATACAGAAAGCCAGGGAGAGACGCAGACGACACAGAGAGAGAGCAGAGCGCCAACGCCAGGTAACACACACACACACACACACACATACTCAGAACTGGGTTTGTGATGTAATTGTGGGTGTGTGATGTAATTGTGTGTTCAGCAGATTAGACAGGCAACAACCAAAAGTGACGTGATGCTTGTGTGTGTGTGTGTGTGTGTGTGTGTGTGTGTGCGTGTGTGCGTGCGTGCGCGTGTGCGTGTGTGTGTGCGTGTGTGTGAGCGTGTGTGTGTGAGCGTGTGTGTGTGAGCGTGTGTGTGTGTGTGGTTTTAGCCCCATTGTAATGTATGTGAGGAGTGATTAGTGTTGAAGGGGAGGCACCAGATGACAGATGTGTTGTGTGAATGTCAGGGTCACTGGCATTCAGTCAGGGTCACTGATCTAGTATAGAGATAGAAGATAGACACTGGCAGATCTAGTATAGAGATAGAAGATAAACACTGGTATAGAGATAGACTGGCAGATTTAGTATAGAGATAAACTCTGGCAGATCTAGTATAGAGATATACTCTCGTAGATCTAGTATAGAGATAGACTCTGGCAGATCTAGTATAGAGATAGACTGGCAGATCTAGTATAGAGATAGATTGGCAGATCTAGTATAGAGATAGACACTGGCAGATCTAGTATAGAGATATACTCTCGTAGATCTAGTATAGAGATAGACTCTGGCAGATCTAGTATAGAGATAGACTGGCAGATCTAGTATAGAGATAGATTGGCAGATCTAGTATAGAGATAGATTGGCAGATCTAGTATAGAGATAGATTGGCAGATCTAGTATAGAGATAGATTGGCAGATCTAGTATAGAGATAGATACTGGCAGATCTAGTATAGAGATAGACACTGGCAGATCTAGTATAGAGATATACTCTCGTAGATCTAGTATAGAGATAGACTCTGGCAGATCTAGTATAGAGATAGACTGGCAGATCTAGTATAGAGATAGATTGGCAGATCTAGTATAGAGATAGATTGGCAGATCTAGTATAGAGATAGATTGGCAGATCTAGTATAGAGATAGATACTGGCAGATCTAGTATAGAGATAGACTCTGGCAGATCTAGTGGATAGAGTAGGGAGAGATGGAGAGAGAGATGAGATGGAGAGAGTAGGGAGAGAGGGAGAGATGGAGAGAGAGATGAGATGGAGAGAGTAGGGACAGAGATGAGAGGGAGAGAGTAGGGAGAGAGGGAGAGAGAGATGAGATGGAGAGAGTAGGGAGAGATGATGAGAGGGAGAGTAGGGAGAGAGCGAGAGAGAGATGAGAGGGAGAGAGTAGGGAGAGATGGAGAGAGATGAGAGAGTAGGGAGAGAGATGAGAGTAGGGAGAGATGGAGAGAGATGAGAGGGAGAGAGTAGGGAGAGAGGGAGAGAGAAATGAGAGAGATGAGATGGAGAGAGTAGGGAGAGATGGAGAGAGAGATGAGATAGAGAGAGGGATGTAGGGAGTGTCGTGGGAGAGGCGGAGGAAGGGATGAAGAAAGGGAAGACAAATGGAGGGAGAGAGAGGGAAGATTGTGCATGTGTGTGCATGCATGTCAGTCGACCTCTCGTGTGAGGTGTTTGACCCTTAACCCTGTGGGGGTGTAGGGTCATATCGGGGCGAGGAGATTCCGTGGACCTGACATGCTAACACTCTGAACATAAAGCCTCTCTGTGACAGGATCGCCAGCTCCTTATAATGATGTGAGGATGTTTCCTAGTTCCTTATAATGATGTGAGGATGTTTCCTAGTTCCTTATAATGATGTGAGGATGTTTCCTAGTTCCTTATAATGATGTGAGGATGTTTCCTAGCTCCTATATAATGATGTGAGGATGTTTCCTAGCTCCTATATAATGATGTGAGGATGTTTCCTAGTTGCTATATAATGATGTGATGTTTCCTAGTTCCTTATAATGATGTGATGATGTTTCCTAGTTCCTTATAATGATGTGAGGATGTTTCCTAGTTCCTATATAATGATGTGAGGATGTTTCCTAGTTCCTATATAATGATGTGAGGATGTTTCCTAGTTCCTTATAATGATGTGAGGATGTTTCCTAGCTCCTATATAATGATGTGAGGATGTTTCCTAGTTCCTATATAATGATGTGAGGATGTTTCCTAGCTCCTATATAATGATGTGAGGATGTTTCCTAGCTCCTTATAATGATGTGAGGATGTTTCCTAGTTCCTTATAATGATGTGAGGATGTTTCCTAGCTCCTATATAATGATGTGAGGATGTTTCCTAGCTCCTATATAATGATGTGAGGATGTTTCCTAGTTGCTATATAATGATGTGATGTTTCCTAGTTCCTTATAATGATGTGATGATGTTTCCTAGTTCCTTATAATGATGTGAGGATGTTTCCTAGTTCCTATATAATGATGTGAGGATGTTTCCTAGTTCCTTATAATGATGTGAGGATGTTTCCTAGCTCCTTATAATGATGTGAGGATGTTTCCTAGTTCCTATATAATGATGTGAGGATGTTTCCTAGTTCCTTATAATGATGTGAGGATGTTTCCTAGTTCCTTATAATGATTTGAGGATGTTTCCTAGCTCCTTATAATGATGTGAGGATGTTTCCTAGTTCCTTATAATGATGTGAGGATGTTTCCTAGTTCCTATATAATGATGTGAGGATGTTTCCTAGTTCCTTATAATGATGTGAGGATGTTTCCTAGCTCCTTATAATGATGTGAGGATGTTTCCTAGTTCCTTATAATGATGTGAGGATGTTTCCTAGCTCCTATATAATGATGTGAGGATGTTTCCTAGTTCCTTATAATGATGTGAGGATGTTTCCTAGCTCCTATATAATGATGTGAGGATGTTTCCTAGCTCCTTATAATGATGTGAGGATGTTTCCTAGTTCCTTATAATGATGTGAGGATGTTTCCTAGTTCCTTATAATGATGTGATGATGTTTCCTAGTTCCTTATAATGATGTGAGGATGTTTCCTAGTTGCTATATAATGATGTGATGTTTCCTAGTTCCTTATAATGATGTGAGGATGTTTCCTAGTTCCTTATAAATGATGTGAGGATGTTTCCTAGTTCCTTATAATGATGTGAGGATGTTTCCTAGCTCCTATATAATGATGTGATGATGTTTCCTAGTTCCTTATAATGATGTGAGGATGTTTCCTAGCTCCTATATAATGATGTGATGATGTTTCCTAGTTCCTTATAATGATGTGAGGATGTTTCCTAGTTCCTTATAATGATGTGATGATGTTTCCTTGTTCCTATATAATGATGTGAGGATGTTTCCTAGTTCCTATATAATGATGTGAGGATGTTTCCTAGTTCCTTATAATGATGTGAGGATGTTTCCTAGTTCCTTATAATGATGTGATGTTTCCTAGTTCCTTATAATGATGTGAGGATGTTTCCTAGTTCCTTATACATTTGGGAGGATGTTTCCTAGTTCCTTATAATGATGTGAGGATGTTTCCTAGTTCCTTATAATGATGTGAGGATGTTTCCTAGTTCCTTATAATGATGTGATGTTTCCTAGTTCCTTATAATGATGTGAGGATGTTTCCTAGTTCCTTATACATTTGGGAGGATGTTTCCTAGTTCCTTATAATGATGTGAGGATGTTTCCTAGTTGCTATATAATGATGTGATGTTTCCTAGTTCCTTATAATGATGTGATGATGTTTCCTAGTTCCTTATAATGATGTGATGATGTTTCCTAGTTCCTTATAATGATGTGAGGATGTTTCCTAGTTCCTTATAATGATGTGATGATGTTTCCTAGTTCCTATATAATGATGTGATGATGTTTCCTCGTTCCTTATAATTATGTGAGGATGTTTCCTAGTTCCTTATAAATTTGGGAGGATGTTTCCTAGTTCCTTATAATTATGTGAGGATGTTTCCTAGTTCCTATATAATGATGCAAGGATGTTTCCTAGCTCCTATATAATGATGTGATGATGTTTCCTAGCTCCTTTATAATGATGTGATGATGTTTATCCCAGAGGGTGGTCGATCTGTGGTAGGTCATTGGTAGGTCAGTGGTAGGTCAGTGGTAGGTCAGTGGTAGATCAATGATTGGTCAGTGGTAGGTCAGTGGTAGATCAGTGGTAGGTCAGTGGTAGGTCAGTGGTAGGTCAGTGGTAGATCAGTGATTGGTCAGTGGTAGGTCAGTGGTAGGTCAGTGGTAGGTCAGTGATTGGTCAGTGGTAGGTCAGTAGTAGGTCAGTGGTAGGTCAGTGGTAGGTCAGTGGTAGATATGTGGTAGGTCAGTGGTAGGTCATTGGTAGGTCATTGGTAGGTCAGTGGTAGGTCAGTGGTAGGTCAGTGGTAGGTCAGTGGTAGGTCAGTGGTAGATCAGTGGTAGGTCAGTGGTAGATCAGTGGTTGGTCAATGGTAGATCAGTGGTAGATCAGTGGTAGGTCAGTGATTGGTCAGTGATTGGTCAGTGATTGGTCAGTGGTAGGTCAGTGGTAGGTCAGTGATAGGTCAGTGGTATGTCAGTGATTGGTCATTGGTAGGTCAGTGGTAGGTCAGTGGGAGGTCAGTGGTAGGTCAGTGGTAGGTCAGTGATTGGTCAGTGGTAGATCAGTGGTAGGTCAGTGGTAGATCAGTGGTAGGTCAGTGGTAGATCAGTGGTAGGTCAGTGATTGGTCAGTGGTAGATCAGTGGTAGGTCAGTGGTAGATCAGTGGGAGGTCAGTGGTAGGTCAGTGGTAGGTCAGTGATTGGTCAGTGATTGGTCAGTGATTGGTCAGTGGTAGGTCAGTGGTAGGTCAGTGGTAAATCAGTGGTAGGTCAGTGATTGGTCAGTGATTGGTCAGTGGTAGGTCAGTGATAGGTCAGTGGTATGTCAGTGATTGGTCATTGGTAGGTCAGTGGTAGGTCAGTGGTAGATCAGTGGTGGTGCACACACACACACACACTCAAATCAGAGCGCCATTAAATACCGATGTTACGTATATAATATATATAATACTTACTGTCTATTTCTCCCTCTCTCTCCCTCTCTCTACCCCCTCCCTCTCTCTATCTCTCTCTCTACCCCCTCCCTCTCTCTCTCCCTCTCTCTACCCCCTCCCTCTCTCTATCTCTCTCTCTACCCCTCTCCCTCTCCTCTCTCTCTACCCCCTTTCCTCTCTCTCCCTCTCTCTACCCCCCTCTCCTCTCTCTCTCTACCCCCCTCTCCTCTCTACCCCTCCCTCTCTCTCCTCTCTATCTCCCTCTCTCTACCCCCCTCTCCTCTCTCTCTCTACCCCCCTCTCCTCTCTACCCCTCCCTCTCTCTCCTCTCTATCTCCCTCTCTCTACTCCCCCTCCCTCTCTACCCCCTCCCTCTGTCTCCTCTCTCCTCTCTCTCCCCTCTCTCTACCCCCTTCTCCTCTCTCTACCCCCCTCTCTCTCCTCTCTCCTCTCTCTACCCCCTCCCTCTGTCTCCTCTCTCTCTCTCTCCCTCTCTCTACCCCCTTCTCCTCTCTCTACCCCCCTCTCTCTCTCCTCTCTCCTCTCTCTACCCCCTCCCTCTGTCTCCTCTCTCCTCTCTCTCTCCCTCTCTACCCCCTTCTCCTCTCTCTACCCCCCTCTCTCTCCCCCTCTCCTCTCTCTACCCCCTCCCTCTTTCTCCTCTCTCCTCTCTCTCCTCTCTCTACCCCCTCCCTCTCTCTCCCCCTCTCCTCTCTCTACCCCCCCCTCTCCTCTCTCTACCCCCCCTCTCCTCTCTCTCCCCCCCTCTCCTCTCTCCTCTCTCTCTCTCCAGTCTGACAGTAACACCAGTTTCCTGCGTGCTGCGAGGGCGGGGAACCTGGACAAGGTTCTAGAGTTCCTGAAGGATGGAGTTGACATCAGTACCTGTAACCAGGTAAGAACCACTGGAGGTCGCTGTGGCAACGAACGGCTAGTCAGCAGCAGCAGACCACCCTGTATCCCACTGATGGCCTCTGAAGCTAAGCAGGGTTGGTCCTGGTCAGTCCCTGGATGGGAGACCACCCTGTATCCCACTGATGGCCTCTGAAGCTAAGCAGGGTTGGTCCTGGTCAGTCCCTGGATGGGAGACCACCCTGTATCCCACTGATGGCCTCTGAAGCTAAGCAGGGTTGGTCCTGGTCAGTCCCTGGATGGGAGACCACCCTGTATCCCACTGATGGCCTCTGAAGCTAAGCAGGGTTGGTCCTGGTCGGTCCCTGGATGGGAGACCACCCTGTATCCCACTGATGGCCTCTGAAGCTAAGCAGGGTTGGTCCTGGTCGGTCCCTGGATGGGAGACAACCCTGTATCCCACTGATGGCCTCTGAAGCTAAGCAGGGTTGGTCCTGGTCGGTCCCTGGATGGGAGACCAGATGCTGCTGGAAGTGGTGTTGGAGGGCCAGTAGGAGGCACTCTTTCTTCTGGTCTAAAGACAATGCCCCGGGCAATGTTTGGGATGCTGTTGTTTTGTTTTGTCCACTCAGTGTAAAGAGAATTAACCCGAGTCAACAGTATATAACTATATAGGGAATGGGTGCTAGTCAACAGTATATAACTATGGGTGCTAGTCAACAATATATAACTATATAGGGAATGGGTGCTAGTCAACAGTATATAACTATGGGTGCTAGTCAACAGTATATAACTATATAGGGAATGGATGCTAGTCAACAGTATATAACTATATAGGGAATGGATGCTAGTCAACAGTATATAACTATATAGGGAATGGATGCTAGTCAACAGTATATATATAACTATATAGGGAATGGATGCTAGTCAACAGTATATAACTATATAGGGAATGGATGCTAGTCAACAGTATATAACTATATAGGGAATGGATGCTAGTCAACAGTATATAACTATATTGGGAATGGGTGCTAGTCAACAGTATATAACTATATAGGGAATGGATGCTAGTCAACAGTATATAACTATCAACAGTATATAACTATATAGGGAATGGATGCTAGTCAACAGTATATAACTATATAGGGAATGGATGCTAGTCAACAGTATATAACTATATAGGGAATGGATGCTAGTCAACAGTATATAACTATATAGGGAATGGATGCTAGTCAACAGTATATAACTATATAGGGAATGGATGCTAGTCAACAGTATATAACTATATAGGGAATGGATGCTAGTCAACAGTATATAACTATATAGGGAATATATAACTATATAGGAATGGATGCTAGTCAACAGTATATAACTATATAACAGTATATAACTATATAGGAATGGATGCTAGTCAACAGTATATAACTATATAGGGAATGGATGCTAGTCAACAGTATATAACTATATAGGGAATGGATGCTAGTCAACAGTATATAACTATATAGGGAATGGATGCTATCAACAGTATATAACTATGGGTGGATGCTAGTCAACAGTATATAATAGGGAATGGATGCTAGTCAACAGTATATAACTATATAGGGAATGGATGCTAGTCAACAGTATATAACTATATAGGGAATGGATGCTAGTCAACAGTATATAACTATATAGGGAATGGATGCTAGTCAACAGTATATAACTATATAGGGAATGGATGCTAGTCAACAGTATATAACTATATAGGGAATGGATGCTAGTCAACAGTATATAACTATATAGGAATGGATGCTAGTCAACAGTATATAACTATATAGGGAATGGATGCTAGTCAACAGTAGATAACTATGGGAATGGATGCTAGTCAACAGTATATAACTATATAGGGAATGGATGCTAGTCAACAGTATATAACTATATAGGGAATGGATGCTAGTCAACAGTATATAACTATATAGGGAATGGATGCTAGTCAACAGTATATAACTATGGATGCTAGTCAACAGTATATAACTATATAGGGAATGGATGCTAGTCAACAGTAGATAACTATGGGAATGGATGCTAGTCAACAGTATATAACTATATAAGGAATGGATGCTAGTCAACAGTATATAACTATATAGGGAATGGATGCTAGTCAACAGTATATATATAGGGAATGGATGCTAGTCAACAGTATATAACTATATAGGGAATGGATGCTAGTCAACAGTATATAACTATATAGGGAATGGATGCTAGTCAACAGTATATAACTATATAGGGAATGGATGCTAGTCAACAGTATATAACTATATAGGGAATGGATGCTAGTCAACAGTATATAACTATATAGGGAATGGATGCTAGTCAACAGTATATAACTATATAGGGAATGGATGCTAGTCAACAGTATATAACTATATAGGGAATGGATGCTAGTCAACAGTATATAACTATATAGGGAATGGATGCTAGTCAACAGTATATAACTATATAGGGAATGGATGCTAGTCAACAGTATATAACTATATAGGGAATGGATGCTAGTCAACAGTATATAACTATATAGGGAATGGATGCTAGTCAACAGTATATAACTATATAGGGAATGGATGCTAGTCAACAGTATATAACTATATAGGGAATGGATGCTAGTCAACAGTATATAACTATATAGGGAATGGATGCTAGTCAACAGTATATAACTATATAGGGAATGGATGCTAGTCAACAGTATATAACTATATAGGGAATGGATGCTAGTCAACAGTATATAACTATATAGGGAATGGATGCTAGTCAACAGTATATAACTATATAGGGAATGGATGCTAGTCAACAGTATATAACTATATAGGGAATGGATGAATAGATAACTATAGGATGGATGCTAGTCAACAGTATATAACTATATAGGAATGGATGCTAGTCAACAGTATATAACTATATAGGGAATGGATGCTAGTCAACAGTATATAACTATATAGGGAATGGATGCTAGTCAACAGTATATAACTATATAGGGAATGGATGCTAGTCAACAGTATATAACTATATAGGATGGATGCTAGTCAACAGTATATAACTATATAGGGAATGGATGCTAGTCAACAGTATATAACTATATAGGGAATGGATGCTAGTCAACAGTATATAACTATATAGGGAATGGATGCTAGTCAACAGTAGATAACTATATAGGGAATGGATGCTAGTCAACAGTATATAACTATATAGGGAATGGATGCTAGTCAACAGTATATAACTATAT
>NW_027010847.1:0-28118 GCF_036934945.1 Oncorhynchus masou masou | reverse complement strand
GCATTATGGAGTCCTGGGTTAGACTACTGATCTGACTATCAATCAGGCATTATGGAGTCCTGGGTTAGACTACTGATCTGACTATCAATCAGGCATTATGGAGTCCTGGGTTAGACTACTGATCTGACTATCAATCAGGCATTATGGAGTGTTAGACTATGATCTGTTAAATCATTTTATTTCGAATTTAAAAAAATACTTGTATTTCAACAGCAACAGTTCCAACCTAGACTTGTTTTCAACAATCATCGCTACAGTAAGATGTACAGTAGGACTGAATTTGTTATCTTCATCTGTACTGTTACTTAGGGCTGCACTATCAGTATCTAGCTTGCTTTGGGTAACGTTAGCTATTAGCTGAGTACGAGGGGGTTGTTGGAAAGAGAAACTCGCATCTACCTCCATGAGAAATCGTGCTCCCTTATTTCTGCGTATCATCACCTGTTACAAAATGACAACAATGCCTTGCTAGTTGACTTACTCTTCCACTGTCGAAGCCCTGTTTCCTGAAGCATTCTCCCCTGTTCTGAAATAACTCTCTGGGTTCACCGTCATGCTGTGGATGTTTGGTCAGGACGTGTCGTTTTAAATTTGTTTGTTTTGAGAGAATCATTACTCAGCACTTCCCACAAAACACATTGCGGGCGATCCTCGCTATTTCCTAAAGTTTGTACAAAACCAAGAGTGAGAAACTCATCGCTGTATTTGCGTTTCATGACGATTGAGCTCAGTCAGAACTTGTGGCTAGCTTGAGTCCATTTGATGACAGTGGTACGTGATGAAGAGAGGGAATGACAAGTCAGCGGCGGACAGCACATCACTTGCTGCTGAACAACAGAGCTGCAGCGTGTGGGGCGCAGAGTGATGTTCACGAAAACTGCAGAAAAAGACCCGGTAAACGACGAAGCATACATCTTCCTCCCATTCGAGCAGCTGTCAAACAGAGCTGAGATACCGCTGCTAAACAGTGAGCGTATTTGCACTTGGCCAACTTAATTCCAGTAATTAGTTAAATAATGATACATTTACTCTGACACGTCGCGAACCACTATTAACAGGTCCGCGATGCACTCCGGGTCGCGACCCATACTTTAAGAAATGCTGGGTTCGACTACTGCTGACTTTCAATCCAGTTTATGTTGCTCTTCTTTCTGTCCAGTTCACTGCTTTGTTAATTAACATTGTAGGTTTTGGAACCTATTTATATATGTCAACATCAAAGAAAAGCCGTCACCTTAAGCAAAACAGCGTAATATTATTGTCTGCCTCCTCACTGCAGAATGTGATGTTTTCCATAATCAAGGTAATAGCTCGAAGTAATTTACTGTACCCTGACGACAACATCAGGCTAAGTAATGCTGTAAGGATCAGCACCATGGACAGGGCTACACAGGTAAAGTCACCTGGTGAGGGAACCTGATGCTCATAGACTCTTCAAATCTACTGAAATATCACTGGTTGAATCTTTAGTCTCAGTGCTAAATCATTCTGAAAACGTTTATGATTCTGGAGAAGAAAACAAATATATTGTAATGTCCTGACTAGATCTTAAAGGAACAATTGTCCAGATAGAGGATTGAGGTTACGAATTTATGGTTTATTAACCCAAATTTACTCAGGCTACTGTTTGGCCATAGCCCACGCCAAATAAATGAAGGATACCCTATAAAACAACCGTGACCTTCTCTTGTGAAGGCCAGACGTTAGCGAGAGAACAAAGGCTAAACCTGGTCTTAACTTCCAATGCTCCATCCCCCTGCCCAACCCCCCTCCACGCCACTCCACCATCCACCAGGATGCCCGGCATCAGAACATTCCAGGCATTCCCGTGATTGGCAGATAGCAGGTTGATTGGCATGGCAGACCCTGCAAACACTGGGTACTGGTAAGTTCAACACAACCAACTAATAGCCTAACACATAACACACACCTGTCTGTGCGGGTCGCTACAATATTTTAGTGAACCTTTATTTTGACAGGGAGTCCCATTGGGACCCAGGCCTCTTTTTCAAATGAGCCCTTAAATTGTTGGCAAATCGCAATAATATTTTAAGTGAAAATGTATGGATGTTCCTGGATACTGGCACTTCAGTTTGGCCCCAAACATGTCAAACAGATTAAATGAAATGATTGGTCAGGACAGGTCACAGTTAACCAACCTCGGTGTAAGTAAGGTATGCCCTAAGGTGTCTCCCTGTCTGTCCCCCAGTCAGAACAATGATTCATTCTGAGCCCTGGGCCCTGGCTGGACGCTGGTTTCAATGAATGGTCACTGGTGTTGTGACCTCTAACCCTGCCTTCCCTCCTGCTTCCTGCTCCCCTATTGGTGCTCCTGGGGATTCTAGAACCCAGAGAAGGTAATCCTCTTACTATGACACAAGATGGATATTGTTTATTGTTTACCACCCCCACATCCTGGTAAATATTTCTTACAGACAGAGAGGCCTTTTATATAGGGGCACTGTCCTCCAAGAGTTGCAGAATTTCCTCTGCAATTCCTCTGCAATTCAGTTTTCTCCTCAATTCACCTTAACTTACCTTTTATGTAGCCTAGGCTACAACTTTAACCAGGACTAAGCATTCATACTGTATGTTACTAAATGTAATAAATGTGATTTACTTCATTAATATTTGATTGCAGTATTTATGAGATAGCTGTTTTTGTTTAGATTTCTGTATTAAGCTAAATTACTGTAAATGAGACATCACTTTTATAGCATGGGGGAATATCTTCCAATTAGAAGCGCTATAGAGCAGGGATCATCAAACTAGATTCAGCTGTGGGAAGATTTTTGGTGGCGGGCTGGAACATAATTTAAAATCATTTACAGGCTGCAAATTGACCCCAAGCCCAAACAGATAAACGTAATCCTTTCAAACCTTGCTTACATTTGTATTGATCGTATGCGAGGGAATACTTGGGGACAATATTTTATGTCCAACAATAATAAAAGTAAAAATAAATGAGTAATTAAATTTAAAAACGCGCCAGTTGGGGAACCCTGGTCTAGTGACTATAGAGCACAGCTCTCCAACCCTGTTCCTGGAGAGATACCGTCCTGTAGGTTTTAACTCCAACCCTGTTCCTGGAGAGATACCGTCCTGTAGGTTTTAACTCCAACCCTGTTCCTGGAGAGATACCGTCCTGTAGGTTTTAACTCCAACCCTGTTCCTGGAGAGATACCGTCCTGTAGGTTTTAACTCCAACCCTAATCTAGCACACCTGATTCTAATTAGCTGATTGATAAACTGAACCAGATCAGTTACTACTGGGGTTGGAGCGAAAACCTACAGGAGGGTAGCTCTCCAGGAACAGGGTTGGAGTTAAAACTTACAGGAGGGTATCTCTCCAGGAACAGGGTTGGAGTTAAAACCTACAGGAGGGTATCTCTCCAGGAACAGGGTTGGAGTTAAAACCTACAGGAGGGTACTCTCCAGGAACAGGGTTGGAGAGCTCTGCTCTAGAGTCTAGAGATGAAGATAATGATAGAGGTATTTGCCCTCTTGTGGACAATGTAGTTACAGTCTTCTCAAGAAAGCTTCAACAACACTGATGCCGATGTAGAATTGGAGTTTCAACAACACTGAAGAATTGTGGCTATAGAGGACTATGATATTGTTGGACTCAAACGCATCTCTAGTTTCCAGAATAAGGGGCTAAAAGTAATACTGCAGTAGCCTAGTCAACAGGAAGTATGGGCTAAGTCTCATATTAATTTATAAATACATGGATTCCAGTTAAGGACACATTTAAATGCCCTTAAATAAAAATATGTCAGTTTACTCTCATCCAGGATCATTCTCATCCAGGATCATTCTCATCCAGAATCATTCTCATCCAGGATCATTCTCATCCAGAATCATTCTCATCCAGAATCATTCTCATCCAGGATCATTCTCATCCAGGATAATTACCTCGAAAACTGTTTAGGTAAATTAAAGGTTGGGTCAGCAGCGGGTTGCCAGTTGTATGTTTACAGGTGGTGTGTGTGTGGTCTATTGGAAATGCTCTACTTGTGCGCATCAATGAGCCAGCGTATAATGATCATGTTTATCCAAATAAGAGGAATATAAGAATAACGTTTAGGTATTCATCGTTTGGCTCCATATCGTGTTACTGTTTTACTTTAGTGTTTAATTTCATCTTGAATTACAACATGGTGCATGGCATACATTGAGTTAAAATCTAGATTGTTTGTTGCGCGTAAAAACAAATATTGCATTCAACGCTTAAACGTATTTATGTTTTACCTAATAGTGTCATTACACATAAGCATATTAAATGAGATTCAAATCAAACAAAATGTGTTTCTTTGATAAGCCTATCCAAATTATATTCTAGGCTATACAATACCAATCCCGCCATTGATGAAGTACGCTTTCAGCGGTCTCCGACTTTGTTTTCAGCAGACCATGCAGTGAGAGGAGTTCCTCATAGTTCCTTGCTCGCGCCCACCCCTCTTTACACGTAATATACTTTATTGGCCAATCCTCTCTCTCTCCAAATCTTTACGCCATACAGGCTATAAGAACTCCGTAACTTTCTCAAGTATCAGAAAACATTTCTTGTCTCGGGATCCCATGTATGGATACTTTATTATTGGTGTCTGGCGGTGAATCGAAGGCGCAACTGGAAATAACCGTTAACTTGATGCGTGGATCATTCGGACTGACTGTCGCTTGTCTGTCTTCTAACTGAGGGGTGATGTCTGAGGAAATGACCGGGGAAGAGTCGAGCTCCCCAGGCTCTCCACTAGACAGTCTCAGCAACAGTGAGGGGGAACTGGATAGGCAACCGAAGAGATGTGGGAGGAAAAGGACATCAAGCAGGAAGAATGGGGAGGATTCAGATAGCCCTACCCCTGGGAAAAGAGGGAAAAAGTCAAGCAGCAGCAGTCCACATTCTTTCGAAGACCTACAGACGCAACGAGTCATGGCGAACGTGCGCGAGCGGCAGAGGACGCAGTCACTCAACGAAGCTTTCTCGTCTTTGCGGAAAATTATCCCCACTTTGCCTTCAGACAAACTGAGCAAAATACAAACCTTAAAACTTGCTGCCAGGTACATCGATTTCCTGTACCAAGTTCTGCAGAGCGATGAATTGGACTCCAAAATGGCAAGTTGTAGTTATGTGGCTCATGAGAGATTAAGCTATGCGTTTTCTGTATGGAGGATGGAGGGCGCTTGGTCCATGTCAGCATCTCACTAGCTCACGGCCGAAGAGCTGTAGTCCAAAATGGTATGCTCTGTTTTCCAACTCATTGTCTTACTTTTTAAGACCGTACTACATTGCAACCATTTCAGTTGATGTTCGTTGTACAAAAATGGCTAAATACAAAAACAATCACTTTAGGCCTATGGGCCTACTACATGTGTCTATAGCCTATTTGGGCTAATTTTGTTTTGTTAACAGTATCAGCTTAAATAGTGTTCTACTTTAATAGACTATTGCTTTGTGAGTCATACTGCAGCCATAAACAAGTCTAGGTTGCTGTGTTTTGTTGAACTTTTTCGTAGTCAGGCGTCAATAATTAATCGTCTTTTTTATAATTGTTCTGATCTGCAGGTGACAGCTGATTCTGCTTATCAATATGACAACGGGGCAATTCTGGAGAATAATGCTGGAAACACACAAAGCTGCGGTTTATGGGAGCAAACGTTGACAACCATTTAAAACCAAAAAGGACAGGGCGTGGGGAGAGCACTTTGCCTGGGAAAGGCCCGCGTTTGGACGACCTGGATCTGCATTCGAGTGCTAGGCTACTACACTACTACATTCTGAAATACGTTAGTTTTTTTATTGTTGACGACGAATGTTACTTGGAAATGTATGTTTTCGTGCATGTCTTTGACTCTGTGGACCGTATTCTGTGGAGGTTAAAGGGCAGCATCGACGCATTTGTCTCAGTTTCCGTGTGAGACTTTCGATGTGGACTGACTGCGGTATTATAGGCTGATGGGTTGAAATAATGTGTCGCCAACCTGTGCGAAAATAATTGAGGTTATTATTTTCAGAATACATTTATTTATTTATTGATGACACGTGTTACATGAGGAATAGATCTTATGTCTGAAATGCATTCCTATTTTTATTATTGTTGTGTAAATAATTGTATATTTTCCGCAATAAAGTAAATGATAAAACAAAATGATTTCCCTTTTTACTTCATTAATTAAGTGTCAACCAAACAAGTATGGTATGATTATACAAATCTAAATGTCCTAGGATCGAACAATTGTCAAATACTTGAGTAATTCCCTCTTTTGATGCAAACATGCAAACTCTGCTGCATAAGATATCTGGCAGGCTACCAGTTAGGCTACTTCGACTTTTATTCTGACACAAATAGTTAATACATTGGCGGTAAGTCTTCACATTGAAGTGAATGTTTATAATGTGTCCTGCTCCAATCCACCAGTGGACCATGCTTAACATTCACATTTACGACAACAACTTTTGCAGAGATCATTCAGTAAGAGGGGTGTATGAAATGTATTAAAACCGTGTCCACCTGGGAAACGTTTCACGGTTGTTTTTGGCGTGGTCTTATAATCAACATAATCAGCTTCATCTTAAACTAACATACTCCTGAAACGCCTCTGAATATCGGATTTCTCTCGACCCAATGGGACTATCGGTTATGAAAGACGAAATAATCATACTATTTATTAGGTTTGTTTTGTAGTAATGAACGGACATCGTTGGAATAATGTATTATTATTATGACCAATATTATTATTTGCCTATTTGTAAAATAAACCAGACTACTGCTTTAATTATTATTGTATAGTGGTAGGCAAACTTTGCCGTTTATAACTGTGTAGCAACACTTTGTGCGTCACTAAAGCCTATAGTGTTGACATTTGCTATTATTCCATGTTCCTGATGGAGGTTATTCCACGTTCCTGATGAATGAGGTTATTCCATGTTCCTGATGGAGGTTATTCCATGTTCCTGATGAATGAGGTTATTCCATGTTCCTGATGGAGGTTATTCCATGTTCCTGATGAATGAGGTTATTCCATGTTCCCGATGGAGGTTATTCCATGTTCCTGATGAATGAGGTTATTCCATGTTCCTGATAAATGAGGTTATTCCATGTTCCTGGTAAATTAGGTTATTCCATTTTCCTGATAAATGAGGTTATACCATTTTTCTGATAAATTAGGTTATTCAGTGTTCCTGATAAATTAGGTTATTCCATTTTCCTGATAAATTAGGTTATTCCACGTTCCTGATAAAGAAGGTTATTCCACGTTCCTGATAAATGAGTTTATTCCATGTTCCTGATAAAGGAGGTTATTCCACGTTCCTGATAAATGAGGTTATACCATTTTTCTGATAAATTAGGTTATTCAGTGTTCCTGATAAATTAGGTTATTCCATTTTTCTGATAAATTAGGTTATTCAGTGTTCCTGATAAATTAGGTTATTCCATTTTCCTGATAAATTAGGTTATTCAGTGTTCCTGATAAATTAGGTTATTCCACGTTCCTGATAAAGAAGGTTATTCCACGTTCCTGATAAATTAGTTTATTCCATGTTCCTGATAAAGGAGGTTATTCCACGTTCCTGATAAATGAGGTTATACCATTTTTCTGATAAATTAGGTTATTCAGTGTTCCTGATAAATTAGGTTATTCCATTTTCCTGATAAATTAGGTTACTCAATTTTCCTGATAAATTAGGTTATTCCACGTTCCTGATAAAGAAGGTTATTACATGTTCCTGATAAATGAGTTTATTCCATGTTCCTGATAAAGGAGGTTATTCCACGTTCCTGATAAATTAGATTATTCCATGTTCCTGATAAAGGAGATTATTCTGTTTTCCTCATAAATGAGGTTATTCCACGTTCCTGATAAATTAGGTTATTCAGTGTTCCTGATAAATTAGATTATTCCATGTTCCTGATAAAGGAGATTATTCTGTTTTCCTCATAAATGAGGTATTTCCATGTTCTTGATAAAGGAGGGTTTTCTGTGTTCCTGATAAATGAGGTTATTCCACGTTCCTGATAAATGAGGTTATTCCACGTTCCTGTTAAATTAGGTTATTCCATGTTCCTGATAAATGAGGTTATTCCACGTTCCTGATAAAGGAGATTATTCTGTTTTCCTCATAAATTAGGTATTTCCATGTTCTTGATAAAGGAGGGTTTTCTGTGTCCCTGATAAATGAGGTTATTCCATATCCCTGATGAATTAGGTTATTCCGTTTTCCTGTTAAATTAGATTATACCATGTTCCTGATAAATGAGGTTATTCCACGTTCCTGTTAATGAGATTATTCCATGTTTCTGATACATTAGATGATTATGTGTTCCTGATAAAAGATTATTCCATGTTTCTGATAAATGAAGTTACTCAATGTTTCTGATAAATGAGGTTATTCGGTCTTCCTGATAAATGAGGTTATTCAGTCTGCCTGATAAATGAGGTTATTCAGTCTGCCTGATAAATGAGGTTATTCAGTCTGCCTGATAAATGAGGTTATTCGGTCTTCCTGATAAATGAGGTTATTCAGTCTGCCTGATAAATGAGGTTATTCAGTCTGCCTGATAAATTAGGTTGCAAATCGACATGATTGATCAGTTGCGTGAAATTTCTTCTTTCTTTAATGAGAAATGGAGAATAGTTTTGCAAAAGCTGAAAAATACTAAATGAATATAGGCCTATTCAATTGTGATATATATTGATATGTGATTCATAACACCTTAAATCATGATATTGCATATAGCCTAGTATGTAGCCGAGACGATGTAGCAGGCCTATTGTAATTGACTGTCTGTATTATTTTAGGCTACTTCTAATCTATTCACAAAGAGTCATGTTACTTTGTTAAATGTAATAGGCTACTGATGCGAGACAGAGTAAAATATTAAGCTTACGTTAACAAATCTTGTTGGTGGGTTTTATTTTCTGTCTGTGGCTTTCATATAAACATAAACTATTTAATACATCGAACTGATGAGCGCACGTTATTTCCCCACACGGCGGGCTATAATGGCAAGCGCTCAGGCTAAAGCTCCTGCAAACCGCCTGTAGATCAAAGCACGTCTAATGAATTGATCCCCATAACGTTGTCCCCATATTCTTCACCGATTTATTTGACGTGAACGGGTGTTGATAGATTATTAGCATTAGCATGTATTAAAGGCCTTATGTATCAGCTGTAGATGCTGTGCAAACATGTCCCTTTATGGCAGATAACGCAGAACAACTGATTGTCAATCTGAGAGAGCAGGCGTGTTCCCTCAGAATACATGTTCAATCAAAGTATTGCATAGCCTGCAGTTACTGCCCCTGGACGCTTAATCTATCCATCCGTTTGTTGAATCTGGAAAAGTATTTTGGACTCTTCAACCCTCCTGAAGTCGTTTAATTCAAAGCACGTGTCCGTTTGAAGGTGTGCAATTGGCTTGTGAGGCATGTATGGAATTCCCAGATGTCTATGAAATTCAAGGAGTCTTTGGTAGGCCCTGTAGGCTCGTGTGAGGTGGTGGAGTATACAGCGGCCCTGTAGGCTCGTGTGAGGTGGTGGAGTATACAGCGGCCCTGTAGGCTCGTGTGAGGTGGTGGAGTATACAGCGGCCCTGTAGGCTAGTGTGAGGTGGTGGAGTATACAGACAGCATATGTGAAAGTCTCCCATACACAGCTTGTTTTTATGGACACAGTCACTGCAGAATCACAAGAAAAGTTCCAAAACGCAAAATAGAGTTATGTGCAAACTAAAAACCTGAATGCAAAAGATAAACCTAGTCCTTAGCCTACCTAAGAACACAACTTGCTTATATGAACATCCAAGCTGTTCCCGTTGACAAGCAAAATAGCTTAATTTGAAGTCAACAAACTCTCTCCAAGTCAGAAATGTAACACAACTAAGTATACGTTCCTGTGTTTGCGGAGAGGAGTTGGTAACGGACACGACGCAGAGAGAGGCACCGAGTGAAACCTATTCTGAACAGATGTTAGTATTTTACAAAAGTCACGTGAAATGAACAGATGTTGTTGTAGAACAGGGACTCGCCTTGGTTCGAGAGCATTCCTCGACAGAAAGGCTTCGAAATAAGATCGGAGAGAAGCATTCGCGTTCTATTCACAACAAAAAACGACTCAGCACATCGTGTGGGTGATAATAGATTACCACGGGCCTCACCTGCGATGGAACCTCGGCCTACGTCCCATAGGAAATATATCAAACTAAAATGGACGGTTCCAACCGCGCAGGAATTTGCTGGAGATTAGGGTAAGAGAATATAGCATTTTTATATGTGCTGGGAGAAGGCCTACAGCAATCGACGTCAATGTTGTTAACCAGTATTATGTAAGTTGTTTTGATAATGTCAGGATGCAATACCGTATCCCAGTGGTTGTTGGAAAGACGCCAAATGACGTCTGATAGTTATTGAAACGCACTTATCTATTGAGATGTTGAATATAATATAGGCCAGGCCTGTGTGGAATTGTACATTGGTACAAAGGGTTAGTCTGAAATGGGCCTTCAATACGACCTGCAGTGAGTTTTCTGCTCTTCTTTGACTGCTAAACCTTAGCCACAATACTTTGCAGAGTTTCTTTTCTTAGATAATCGTGATGCAAAATGCTACCTCTTTGTTAGAAAATGGGGACGGAAAATGTTCGATGACAAATATGTGGTTTTGAAGAAAATAAAAAGCAATCTATCATAAATCAATATAATACAGACTATTGTCTGTGTTGACCAATAACGGAATGTTTTCTATAAGGGTTGAAGTAATTGTGATGTTCCTAATAAGCAAATGATAGGCCTACCGAATGTATAATTTAAATGCAATGTAAGAATGAAATAACGTTATTTTAAAAGAAAGATGTGAAATAATCCCTCATCCCTGTAGTCTCGGTTTATATCACTGGGTGCCAATAACTGCATCAGAAAATGAGTCTTGAATGACTTGAATAACTAACTGCATACACTGGTAACAGTTGTTCATTATCTCCAGAATGCATTCCTTCCTTCGAGGATATATGGCTTTCTGATACTGTCTGTACTATTCTATATTCAGTTCATTCGTTTCTTAATAAGATTTGGCCCAAAGTAAATTACATAAAATAATATTTTGGCCTAAAATACATTTTATCAAATTGTTATTTATAATTATACACAATATATTATGATGGATATTATGATTGTTATTATTATTATTATTATTATTATTATATAATTGACACACAAATGGGGCGAGGGGTGCCTGAGTTCTGATATAGCAGGGGACTAGGTCAAGTGGACAGTTTAAAGAATGGCTGTGACATACATGAGAACAGGTGGAGTATAGACCTATTCTACCATGAGAACAGGTGGAGTATAAACCTATTCTACCATGAGAACAGGTGGAGTATAGACCTATTCTACCATGAGAACAGGTGGAGTATAGACCTATTCTACCATGAGAACAGGTGGAGTATAGACCTATTCTACCATGAGAACAGGTGGAGTATAGACCTATTCTACCATGAGAACAGGTGGAGTATAGACCTATTCTACCATGAGAACAGGTGGAGTATAGACCTATTCTACCATGAGAACAGGTGGAGTATAGACCTATTCTACCATGAGAACAGGTGGAGTATAGACCTATTCTACCATGAGAACAGGTGGAGTATAGACCTATTCTACCATGAGAACAGGTGGAGTATAGACCTATTCTACCATGAGAACAGGTGGAGTATAGACCTATTCTACCATGAGAACAGGTGGAGTATAGACCTATTCTACCATGAGAACAGGTGGAGTATAGACCTATTCTACCATGAGAACAGGTGGAGTATAGACCTATTCTACCATGAGAACAGGTGGAGTATAGACCTATTCTAACATGAGAACAGGTGGAGTATAGACCTATTCTAACATGAGAACAGGTGGAGTATAGACCTATTCTACCATGAGAACAGGTGGAGTATAGACCTATTCTAACATGAGAACAGGTGGAGTATAGACCTATTCTACCATGAGAACAGGTGGAGTATAGACCTATTCTACCATGAGAACAGGTGGAGTATAGACCTATTCTACCATGAGAACAGGTGGAGTATAGACCTATTCTACCATGAGAACAGGTGGAGTATAGACCTATTCTACCATGAGAACAGGTGGAGTATAGACCTATTCTAACATGAGAACAGGTGGAGTATAGACCTATTCTACCACGAGAACAGGTGGAGTATAGACCTATTCTACCATGAGAACAGGTGGAGTATAGACCTATTCTACCATGAGAACAGGTGGTGTATAGACCTATTCTACCATGAGAACAGGTGGAGTATAGACCTATTCTACCATGAGAACAGGTGGAGTATAGACCTATTCTACCATGAGAACAGGTGGAGTATAGACCTATTCTACCATGAGAACAGGTGGAGTATAGACCTATTCTACCATGAGAACAGGTGGAGTATAGACCTATTCTACCATGAGAACAGGTGGAGTATAGACCTATTCTACCATGGGCCGCTTTCCTAATAGCACACAATCCTTTCATAAATAGCATAAGCTACTATTCCAATGACGCTATTTTCAATGGCTAAATATGTACACACCCATTATAAATGTTGTGAAACATATAAATATTCTCAATGGCCAATTCGGTCCAGGCCGCATTAAAACCTTCCGTGGTGAAGGACAGGACAAGTCGGTCCAGGCCGCATCAAAACTTTCCGTGGTGAAGGACAGGACAAGTCGGTCCAGGCCACATCAAAACGTTCCGTGTTGAAGGACCGGACAAGTCGGTCCAGGCCGCATCAAAACGTTCCGTGGTGAAGGACCGGACAAGTCGGTCCAGGCCGCATCAAAACGTTCCGTGGTGAAGGACAGGACAAGTCGGTCCAGGCCACATCAAAACGTTCCGTGTTGAAGGACAGGACAAATCGGTCCAGGCCACATCAAAACGTTCCGTGTTGAAGGACCGGACAAGTCGGTCCAGGCCGCATCAAAACCTTCGGTGGTGAAGGACAGGACAAATCGGTCCAGGCCACATCAAAACGTTCCGTGTTGAAGGACAGGACAAATCGGTCCAGGCCGCATCAAAACGTTCCGTGTTGAAGGACAGGACAAGTCGGTCCAGGCCGCATCAAAACGTTCCGTGTTGAAGGACAGGACAAATCGGTCCAGGCCGCATCAAAACGTTCCGTGTTGAAGGACAGGACAAATCGGTCCAGGCCGCATCAAAACGTTCCGTGTTGAAGGACAGGACAAATCGGTCCAGGCCGCATCAAAACGTTCCGTGTAGAAGGACAGGACAAATCGGTCCAGGCCGCATCAAAACGTTCCGTGTTGAAGGACAGGACAAGTCGGTCCAGGCCGCATCAAAACGTTCCGTGTTGAAGGACAGGACAAGTCGGTCCAGGCCGCATCAAAACGTTCCGTGTTGAAGGACAGGACAAATCGGTCCAGGCCGCATCAAAACGTTCCGTGTTGAAGGACAGGACAAATCGGTCCAGGCCGCATCAAAACGTTCCGTGTTGAAGGACCGGACAAGTCGGTCCAGGCCGCATCAAAACGTTCCGTGTTGAAGGACAGGACAAATCGGTCCAGGCCGCATCAAAACGTTCCGTGTTGAAGGACAGGACAAATCGGTCCAGGCCGCATCAAAACGTTCCGTGTTGAAGGACAGGACAAGTCGGTCCAGGCCGCATCAAAACGTTCCGTGTTGAAGGACAGGACAAATCGGTCCAGGCCGCATCAAAACGTTCCGTGTTGAAGGACAGGACAAATCGGTCCAGGCCGCATCAAAGCGTTCCGTGTTGAAGGACCGGACAAGTCGGTCCAGGCCGCATCAAAGCGTTCCGTGTTGAAGGACCGGACAAGTCGGTCCAGGCCGCATCAAAACGTTCCGTGTTGAAGGACAGGACAAATCGGTCCAGGCCGCATCAAAGCGTTCCGTGTTGAAGGACCGGACAAGTCGGTCCAGGCCGCATCAAAACGTTCCGTGTTGAAGGACAGGACAAATCGGTCCAGGCCGCATCAAAACGTTCCGTGTTGAAGGACAGGACAAATCGGTCCAGGCCGCATCAAAACGTTCCGTGTTGAAGGACAGGACAAGTCGGTCCAGGCCGCATCAAAGCGTTCCGTGTTGAAGGACAGGACAAATCGGTCCAGGCCGCATCAAAGCGTTCCGTGTTGAAGGACCGGACAAGTCGGTCCAGGCCGCATCAAAACGTTCCGTGTTGAAGGACAGGACAAATCGGTCCAGGCCGCATCAAAACGTTCCGTGTTGAAGGACAGGACAAATCGGTCCAGGCCGCATCAAAACGTTCCGTGTTGAAGGATAGGACAAGTCGGTCCAGGCCGCATCAAAACGTTCCGTGTTGAAGGACAGGACAAATCGGTCCAGGCCGCATCAAAACGTTCCGTGTTGAAGGACAGGACAAATCGGTCCAGGCCGCATCAAAACGTTCCGTGTTGAAGGACCGGACAAGTCGGTCCAGGCCGCATCAAAACGTTCCGTGTTGAAGGACCGGACAAGTCGGTCCAGGCCGCATCAAAACGTTCCGTGTTGAAGGACAGGACAAATCGGTCCAGGCCGCATCAAAACGTTCCGTGTTGAAGGACAGGACAAATCGGTCCAGGCCGCATCAAAACGTTCCGTGTTGAAGGACCGGACAAGTCGGTCCAGGCCGCATCAAAACGTTCCGTGTTGAAGGACAGGACAAATCGGTCCAGGCCGCATCAAAACGTTCCGTGTTGAAGGACAGGACAAGTCGGTCCAGGCCGCATCAAAACGTTCCGTGTTGAAGGCCTACTTGTATTTTTCCTTTCCTTTTCCTTTATGATTGTTATCCCGTTCTGTTGTGAATGTTGTATTATGTGTTTTCTATAATTTTATGAATAGTTAATGCAATAAACATTGCCGTAACATGAAGTGAGTCGGTAGATGCAACTTGATCATAATGGGGCGGCAGGTAGCCTAGTGGTCAGTAGGTCAGTAGTTGGACTAGTAACCGAATGCTTGCAAGAACAAATCCTGGAGCTGACAATGTACAAATCTGTCGTTCTGCCCCTGAACAAGGCAGGTCACCCACTGTTCCTAGGCCGTCATTGAAAATAAGAATTTGTTCTTAACTGACCTGCCTAGTTAAATAAAGGTAAGATTAAAAATAATAATATTGACAACCCAGTGGGCACGCCACGTCATTTCAACGTGGACAATTGGGTGGTATTTGGTTGAGACGTTGATGAGATTACAACCTTTATTCACCCACTCAAAAATACACCCAAAAGATAGTTGAATTTCCAATGTGTTGTCACTATGCGTACAAAAGGTACAGAATCATTTTAGACCCAAGCCACCCCCTGTACCTGGACTTTGAACTACTCCCCTCTGGGCGCAGGTATAGGGCACCCCTCAGCAGGAAAACCAGAACTAGACAGTCATTTGTGGTGTGATATAGGTGTGTGTGATATCCCTCCTAAATATCTGGGGCTAATGTTCCTATCGACACAGTAAGAACAGCAGGCCAGTTTTTATATATATATATATATATATTGGTATGTAACTGTTATGAAAGCTGTATTGTCAATTTTGTTTTGTATTTAAACGCCGCTTTAAACGTGTACATGACACTGCAACACAGTTTCCCAATGGGGACTATAAAGTCAGTAAGTACCACAAAATTCCAATCGAAAAACAATGTCAGATGTTTTGGTTTTATTGTCAACCAAATGCCTATGTACTTTAAAACATTTTTAAAAGCACAGCAAAATTAAAATGGGAATTCAATTTAAAATATATATTTTTTTTTATTCAGCATTAATGTGTTATCACTGTGTTTAATATGTTAGCAGAACCGAATGACCGGGATTGCAGTTGAGATTACATTAAAAGTAAGTGATCAGATTATTACAGCAATTGTGAAGCTCTAAACAGACCTGCATAGGTCACGCATGCTATCTTCAACATGCACGCATTATATGATTACACAACAAGACATGTATAGGTCATGCATGCTATCTTCAACATGCACGCGTTATATGTTTACACAACAAGACATGTATAGGTCATGCATGCTATCTTCAACATGCACGCATTATATGATTACACAAGAAGACATGTACAGGTCATGCATGCTATCTTCAACATGCACACGTTATATGTTTACACAACAAGACATGTATAGGTCATGCATGCTATCTTCAACATGCACGCGTTATATGATTACACAACAAGACATGTATAGGTCACGCATGCTATCTTCAACATGCACGCGTTATATGATTACACAACAAGACATGTATAGGTCACGCATGCTATCTTCAACATGCACGCGTTATATGATTACACAACAAGACATGTATAGGTCACGCATGCTATCTTCAACATGCACGCGTTATATGATTACACAACAAGACATGTATAGGTCATGCATGCTATCTTCAACATGCACGCGTTATATGATTACACAACAAGACATGTATAGGTCATGCATGCTATCTTCAACATGCACGTGTTATATGATTACACAACAAGACATGTACAGGTCATGCATGCTATCTTCAACATGCACGCGTTATATGATTACACTACAAGACATGTACAGGTCATGCATGCTATCTTCAACATGCACGCGTTATATGATTACACTACAAGACATGTATAGGTCACGCATGCTATCTTCAACATGCACGCGTTATATGATTACACTACAAGACATGTACAGGTCATGCATGCTATCTTCAACATGCACGCGTTATATGATTACACTACAAGACATGTACAGGTCATGCATGCTATCTTCAACATGCACGCGTTATATGATTACACTACAAGACATGTACAGGTCATGCATGCTATCTTCAACATGCACGCGTTATATGTTTACACAACAAGACATGTATAGGTCATGCATGCTATCTTCAACGTGCACGTGTTATATGATTACACAACAAGACATGTATAGTTACAGTAGCCTCAATGTGGCCATGGATGTGTTACTCATTTTAATGTCGAATGTTACATTCGTTTGTAAAATAGCCTTAACTCAATATTACAAATGTAATATTGAATTGTCTTTGGTTGACAATGCAACCAGACATGAACATTTAAAGGAGATGTATCTACTGCTTGGATAGTTCCATCTGAACCACTGGCTTACTCACAGTCTTTAACTTATATTCTTGGTTGAGTTAGAGAGGTGAATCCAACATACAATGTAATTTGTTAACTTGTGGACAAATGAATATGCAATTTGTTGTATTTCAAAAGTGATATTGATTAGTCTTTGGTTGTCAACACAACCAAATATCAACATATGAGATATGCACATTCTGCTTGATAGTTTCATCTGTGCCATTGACTTAGTCTGGCTTTAATTACAGTTGTCTACAATTAATAATTGATATGTTGTATTCATGTCTCCATTTCATCCAAAAATCTAATTTAAAGAATAAGACTAAATGAAAGAAAATCAAACTTTAAATGCAGTGAAAAAGTTTGATTTGATTGAGGCCTATTCTTTAACACAGATGTCGGTTAAAACCCTGGATGGGAGACCAAAGAGGAGCTGGAGATTCATCAATTCTCCAGTAGGAGGTGCTGCCCAGTGGAGTGAAGTTGAAGATCTGATGTTGTTTTAAAGGTACATGTTCAACACATATTTTATCCAAGGTTTGTCTATGTTGAAGTTTGTTTACCATGATGGCATAATCCTGTAGTTCAAATTTCACCCTTAAAAACAACAGTTTTAAGTTGTACTTTTTTCAAATCCAATGTATTTTCCACATAGATTCCACATCACAATACCTTCACAAATTACGTTGAATCAAACGTGATTCAACCACTTTGTGACCAGTGGGGAACTTCAATTTCCACTACACCCTCGCTGATTATTCAGCTAAAATATCTAAAGTGATAATATGATTGAAAAATATAATTGATTGACGAATGTAATAATTTAGATTGAATGGAAATATCTGACAGAATACATTGCAATGACGAATAGACTATGATGAATAGACTATGATGAATAGACTATGATGAATAGACTATGATGAATAAACTATGACGAATAGACTATGACAAGTAGACTATGATGAATAGACTATGACGAATAGACTATGACGAATAGACTATGATGAATAGACTATGATGAATAGACTATGATGAATAGACTATGATGAATAGACTATGACGAATAGACTATGACGAATAGACTATGATGAATAGACTATGATGAATAGACTATGATGAATAGACTATGATGAATAGACTATGATGAATAGACTATGACGAATAGACTATGATGAATAGACTATGATGAATAGACTATGACGAATAGACTATGACGAATAGACTATGATGAATAGACTATAACGAATAGACTATGATGAATAGACTATGATGAATAGACTATGACGAATAGACTATGACGAATAGACTATGATGAATAGACTATGACGAATAGACTATGATGAATAGACTATGACGAATAGACTATGACGAATAGACTATGACGAATAGACTATGATGAATAGACTATGACGAATAGACTATGGATATATTGCAGGGCAATGGACTTGACAATATTTTGTTTGGTGGATTTAACTGTGGGCCACAGGTGCAGACTGCCCAATAAGAAACAGGTGCAGACTGCAGAGCTATAAGACCTACTGGCATCCCAATAAGAAACAGGTGCAGACTGCAGAGCTGAGACCTACTGGCATCCCAATAAGAAACATGTGCAGACTGCAGAGCTGAGACCTAGTGGCATCCCAATAAGAAACAGGTGCAGACTGCAGAGCTATAAGACCTAGTGGCATCCCAATAAGAAACAGGTGCAGACTGCAGAGCTGAGACCTAGTGGCATCCCAATAAGAAACAGGTGCAGACTGCAGAGCTATAAGACCTAGTGGCATCCCAATAAGAAACAGGTGCAGACTGCAGAGCTATAAGACCTACTGGCATCCCAATAAGAAACATGTGCAGACTGCAGAGCTGAGACCTAGTGGCATCCCAATAAGAAACAGGTGCAGACTGCAGAGCTATAAGACCTAGTGGCATCCCAATAAGAAACAGGTGCAGACTGCAGAGCTATAAGACCTAGTGGCATCCCAATAAGAAACATGTGCAGACTGCAGAGCTGAGACCTAGTGGCATCACAATAAGAAACAGGTGCAGACTGCAGAGCTGAGACCTAGTGGCATCCCAATAAGAAACAGGTGCAGACTGCAGAGCTATAAGACCTAGTGGCATCCCAATAAGAAACAGGTGCAGACTGCAGAGCTGAGACCTAGTGGCATCCCAATAAGAAACATGTGCAGACTGCAGAGCTGAGACCTAGTGGCATCCCAATAAGAAACAGGTGCAGACTGCAGAGCTGAGACCTAGTGGCATCACAATAAGAAACAGGTGCAGACTGCAGAGCTGAGACCTAGTGGCATCCCAATAAGAAACAGGTGCAGACTGCAGAGCTATAAGACCTAGTGGCATCCCAATAAGAAACAGGTGCAGACTGCAGAGCTGAGACCTAGTGGCATCCCAATAAGAAACATGTGCAGACTGCAGAGCTGAGACCTAGTGGCATCCCAATAAGAAACAGGTGCAGACTGCAGAGCTGAGACCTAGTGGCATCCCAATAAGAAACATGTGCAGACTGCAGAGCTATAAGACCTACTGGCATCCCAATAAGAAACATGTGCAGACTGCAGAGCTGAGACCTAGTGGCATCCCAATAAGAAACATGTGCAGACTGCAGAGCTATAAGACCTACTGGCATCCCAATAAGAAACAGGTGCAGACTGCAGAGCTATAAGACCTAGTGGCATCCCAATAAGAAACAGGTGCAGACTGCAGAGCTATAAGACCTAGTGACATCCCAATAAGAAACAGGTGCAGACTGCAGAGCTATAAGACCTAGTGGCATCCCAATAAGAAACAGGTGCAGACTGCAAAGCACTCCAACTATGTGAGGATTCAACAAAGGACCGGTGCAGACCAGGGCTGGAGATAAGATCAAATATACAGTATTTCAATCCAGACAAGACTTTGGTAGACAGGAGACCAACACACACACACACACACACACACACACACACACACACACACACACACACACACACACACACACACACACACACACACACACACACACACACACACACACACACACACACACACACACACACACACACACACACACACACACACTCACACACACACACACACACACCCTGAGGTTGTAAGTCTGCTGATTGTTTGAATACTGAAAATCTATGAATAATTCATGAACGAAACCCCTCATATTCAGTCCAGATGTGCTGCTCTACAAGATAAATATCTAAAATTGCAACAAATAATTTGGTGTTGTCCACGCATAGTTGCTATACACCAGCTTATATTGACACATCCTTCAGTGTCAGAGAGATCACCTCAGGGTCTCTGAAAAAGAAAGGACCAGTCCCATTGGTTCCTGCACTCTTAGCTGTATATTATGGAAGGTAAGACAGAGACACAAAGCTATGATTATTATTACAGACAAAGTGAGACTCAGCAGAAATGAAGAGTAAGGTCCCTGGTTGCATCCCAAATGGTATCCTATTGCCTCTATAGTGCATCCTTTTTATCTATGGACCTTGGTCAAAAGTATTGCACTATATAGGGAATAGAGGGCCATTTGAGACTCCCACCATCTCCCCTGTAGCTCTGTACTGTTCTAGAAGGTACGGGGAGGGCTTGTTGAATCTGTTTAGCTTTGCTGTTGTAGGAGCAGTGTGGATGCATGCCAAATGTCTCCCTATTGCCTGTATAGTGTATTATTTTTGACCTGGTTAAAAGTAGTGCACTATATAGGGAATAGTGTTCCATTTGAGTCACAACCTCTAGCTGCCTTGTGCTTTACAATGAAAAACCCTGAGAGCTGTGTGGAAAGGCAAGATGTCTATGAGGTTTACTAAGTGGAAGAAGCTCTGACATGGCATGAGTTGTTTCTGTATTTACCCACTTACTTACATGCATTTAGCAGGTAAGGTGTTTGAAAACATATAGTTACAACAACAACTTGGGGAGGAGGATGGGACAGGGATTGAATGAGCCCATTGGAAGGATTGAATGAGTAGAGGTGCACATCCACAGTGCACTAAATGTACCATTTCAGCACTGAGACTAAAGCCTATATCTTTATTGTGTCAATCAACTGGAGAATGTTTGAAAGTAGTAGTCATTTTGATAAGCAGGCGTATTCATGAAAGCAGTGCTGTACAATACTGCAGATGGGGATGACTGAACCTTTCCATTCCCGAAGAGATGGACAAAGTATTGCCTGACTGGATGACCAATGAAAAATCTATTCTGTCTTTTTCTCCAAGGCCTTTTCATGTTTGATTTACAGATCTCAGATCATTGTTTCAGTATAACTGAAACCATATTGAGTCAGTTCCAAATGGCCCCCTATTCCCATATACTGTAGTGCACTACTTTTGACCAGGGCTCATAGGGCTCTTGTCAAAAGTAGTGCACTATGTAGGGAATAGGGTGTAATTCTTTGACCCATATCATGTCAGCCTTGGAGGAAAGCTTGTTTTCATTAGGATTTCCCTTGGATTTGTGAATCGATGTATAGCTGGAGAGAGAGAGAGCAGCTTCTCTCTCAGGTGGGTTGGTGAGAGAGTTAATCAGAAGGGGGTCATGGTGCTCTCCCAGAAGCTTGGCTGGTGCCTAATTGTGAATTCAGTCAAACAAAAAGGTGTGATGGGTTCGCACTCAAATCCATGTCGCATGAAGCTTTTTTTCACTGCATCAGGAATTGCGTACACGGACGTTTTGGCTTTGCAGCCTTCATCAGTGTGAAGAGAGAAAATGAAACAGACCAGTTAGGCTTGCCTTTTTATAAGTCACATGTCCTCACATTACAATCAAAGAATACAGAAATGTTTAGAGAAATGTTCCAGAAATAGATGATCAAATGAGGCTTTTTGAGGAAAAGTCAACATGACTTTCAGGTAGGTCTCAAATAACCAATACAATCTAATCTAGTCCATGTATAAAGTTATGGTAAATTAAATACCTTCTTGCTACACTTTGCATTGGTTAGTTTAATGAGCTATGTTGAGAGAGAATTGACTAAAGCTGGTCAGAGGAAAGGCCAATTAATTTGGACCCTCAATTGAATTGGCCTTTCCACTGACCAGCAAATGAAGTATGCAACTCTTGCTTTAGTCAATCTGAAGGCACACAGTATGTTTGAGTTGGCAAATGGCAGATTCCAGCACAACAATTCAGCAAGAATTAACCGTCTGAATCAAATCATAACAGGTCAGTGTTTCATCACAGTGAATATGGTACATTGGTAATCCAAAGTGACTGAGTAATGGAAACGTGGCATCAGCTTGCATCCAGAGCCCTGACTTCTCCCTTCATAGCTGCCCAGAGAACAGGCTAAATGACTGGTTCACCACTGCACCTTGTGTTTACGCTAGCTGTGTGCGCCGTGTGCCACCCAGGCTGCAGACAAGACACGGATCAGGGTGCTTTCTGGGGAATACACAATGATGTCACAGACAGGAAATGGCTGGGAATGACTTGGCACCTTGAGGTAGCTGGCTCGCCCCCATTGGCTCAGAGGCCACCCTGGAATAATAAACAAGCAATCAGGAGGCAGCACGAGAGTACACAAAGGCATTGCAGACGTTCATGGATGATAAAGGCTGATTTTTCATTTGAGGGGATGATTATTTGTGTTCTCCGGTAAATACAGGGCCCCTCATAGGAGGCGTAAACACACATATGAAGGGAAAAGCGGTTTCTGCCCCAAACACAATGATTTAAAATGTTCTTGTTTATGTCCAACCATGATTAATATAGGCTGCTATATATTTAAACAGAGTTACAGTTTTGAGAACGTAGCAGAAATCTTATTTTCTGAGGAAGCAGAGAGAAACACCTCCTTGGTAAATGTGAACTGTTTGGCTCTCAGAACTGTTTCAGTCTTTTGGCTGTGTTATCATACCACCTTCACATCCAGGCAGGCTCCGCACAACGCCGCTAGTCCTACAACACATGTGGCTATGCTTTGAATCATGTTTCCAATGCATTTGTAGTCAAATCAGATCATGTCAAAGGGATTCTGTGCACTATATTTTAAGAATTTAAAGGAAGTTACTTTAGGGAAAGGGAAAGGGGGACACCTAGTCAGTTGTACAACTGAATGCCTTCAACTGAAATGTATCTTCCACATTTAACCCAACCCCTCTGAATCAGAAAGGTGCGGGGTGCTGCCTTAATCGACATCCACGTCTTCGGCACCCGGGGAACAGTGGGTTAACTGCCTTGCTCAGTGGCAGAACAACAGATTTTTACCTTTAACATGGGCCTGTGATGTATCTTACTGAACAAGTGCCTCAGGGTCGGCCAGGAGAATGTCAAATGGGGTGCCTACCGTACAGTAATATTAGTTTGTTAATGAGGTAGTTTCAACCGTACAGTAATATTAGTTTGTTAATGAGGTAGTTTCAACCGTACAGTAATATTAGTTTGTTGATGAGGTAGTTTCAACCGTACAGTAATATTAGTTTGTTAGTGAAGTAGTTTTTATCGTATAGTAATATTAGTTTGTTAGTGAGGTAGTTTCTACCGTACAGTAATATTAGTTTGTTAGTGAGGTAGTTTTTATCGTATAGTAATATTAGTTTGTTAGTGAGGTAGTTTTTATCGTATAGTAATATTAGTTTCCTGGCCACCTCTCTTCCTGTCCTGCTATAGCCCTGTCCTGGCCCCCTCTCTTCCTGTCCTGGTTTAGCCCGGCCCTGTCCTGGCCTGGGGGTAATTAACTAGTCTAATGACAGCGGCCATGGCCCCCCTATCCCTTAGGTTCCACTCTCTCTCTCATTCTCTCCCCGGGTGTTAATCCCCCTGCCTTCATTAACCTGCCGGCCCAACGTCCCCCACAACACAGCACATAGTGATACTCATGTCACCCTGATAACTGATGTGTTGTTACAGCATTACAATGATCTCCTTCTTCCGTCCTCCTAACATGTCAGGGAACTTTAATTGTGAGCTAATTTGGAACCAATCTCAACAAATGGGGGAGTATTAGAGGAAGCAGAGAAAATTGAGGCAGGCATGAGCTGAGCTGCGGCATCTTGATCTTATGCAGAGGCTTGTTTCAGAGTTATAAACACAAGGACGTTGTTTGAGTGATGGAAAATAGTCAATGGTATGTTTATTATTTTATTTATTTAACCAGGCAAGTCAACTATTATTTATCAAGACGGCCTACCCCGGCCAAACCCTAATCCGGATGATGCTGGGCCAATTGTGCGCCACTCTATAGGACTCCCAATAACGGGCAGTTGTGATACAGGAAGAAGCCACTGCTCCTAAACCGCCATAAAAAAGCTAGACTATGGTTTGCAACTGCACATGGGGACAAAGATCAGACTTTTTGTTAGAAATGTCCTCTGGTTTGATGAAACAAAAATAGAACTGTTTGGCCATAATGACCATCTTTATGTTTGGAGGAAAAAGGGGGAGGCTTGCAAGCCGAAGAACACCATCCCAACCGTGAAGCACGGTGGTGGAAGCATCATGTTGTGGGGGTGCTTTACTGCAGGAGGGACTTGTGCACTTCACAAAATAGATGGCATCATGAGGTAGGAAAATGATGTGGATATATTGAAGCAACATCTCAAGACATCGGTCAGGAAGTTAAAGCTTGGTTGCAAATGGGTCTTCCAAATGGACAATGACCCCAAGTATACTTCCAAAGTTGTGGAAAATGACTTAACGACAACAAAGTCAAGGTATTGGAGTGGCCATCACAAAGCCCTGACCTCAATCCCATAGAAATTTGTGGGCAGAACTGAAAAAGTGTGTGTGAGCAAGGAGGCCAACAAACCTGATTCAGTCCTCTGTCAAGAGGAATGGGCCAAAATTTACCCAACTTATTGTGGGACGCTTGTGGAAGACTACCCGAAACGTTTGACCCAAGTTAAACAATTTAAAGGCAATGTTAGCAAATACTAACTGAGTGTATGTAAACTTCTGACCCACTGGGAATGTGATGAAAGAAATAAAAGCTGAAATAAATAATTCTCTCTACTATTATTCTGACAATTCACATTCTTAAAATAAAGTGGTGATCTTAACTGACCTAAGACAGGGAATTTTACTAGGATTAAATGTCAGGAATTGTGAAAAATGGAGTTTAAATGTATTTGGCTAAGTCGTTTGTAAACTTCCGACTTAAGTTGTATGTATGTATGTATGTATGTATGTATGTATGTATGTATGTATGTATGTATGTATGTATGTATGTATGTATGTATGTATGTATGTGTGTGTGTGTGTGTGTGTGTGTGTGTGTGTGTGTGTGTGTGTGTGTGTGTGTGTGTGTGTGTGTGTGTGTGTGTGTGTGTGTGTGTGTGTGTGTGTGTGTGTGTGTGTGTGTGTGTGTGTGTGTGTGTGTGTATATGATGCAATATTTAGGAATTGATACCCGCAAAAAAAAAAATGGGGGATTGGAAGTGTCTTCGGGTGTAGTTCTTACCATTATTTTTGGGGGACTTTTTTATCTTTTGTTCTTTGTTTTGAGTGGTTGTTAGGGCGACAAGCCAGGCTTTAGTGTTCTAGTATCTATGAGTCACCAGCATCTCTGTCCTCATTTCCCAGCAGGGGCGTTTGTGAAGCAGGTCGTCAACAGGCTGACTCATCACATATGGCCCCAGAACCGTGTCCCTCTGCCAAGATGACACTGCACAGGATATAGTCCTCATCATCAGCCACCTGGTCAGGTGACCCTGACAACAACAACAACAACAACAACAACAACAACAACAACAACAACAAGGAACAAACAAAAGTTGATTGGATGGTGTAAGAGATGATCCTGACTGCAAGTTTCCATTGTGGTCCGACTGAATCTACCAATGATATCCTGGTGTATCTGCTTCTGGACTGAACAGGGCTGGAGAGAACCACAGTTCCTCTCAACAAATAGGCCCACATCAATGAACTTCTCCAGCTGAGACCGTGTGGAATACTGATGTGATACTCATACATGCAAAATGCTACTACAGGATAGAATAGCATGGAGAACTGTATGACACAAACAACAGTCATACTGAAGCTAACATGGACAAGTTTGCAATGATGCGATATTTAGGAATTGATACCGACAAAATAGTGGGTGGATGATCACTAGTTACAATAGGGAAATTGCACACACTTTCTTTTTAGGATTATATTTATAGATGTTATGTTTTACAAGTATTTTTTTGATTATGGTATAGCTTATAAATACCAATTTCTGCTTTTCTTATCTTTATTTAGAGAACATGTATGTTGGCACATTTTATTGCGAATATTAATATTTGGTGCTTGATGAGAAGTTATCTTCAAAAAGTTTTGTAATAAGATTTGGTTGTACGATATTAAAGACATGGAAGGCTGTTTTAAGTACTGAACTATGTACGATGATCCGATAACTGTATCATCTATATTAGATTGAGATGTTTGTGAAACTAATCCGGTGAGTCACAGAAGTTGAGAGTTGAAAGTGTTCAGTCTCGTTAAACAACCCAAAACCTCTTAGAGATAATACCACCGTGTCATGTGTCTGTACCCTGATCCCTGCAGGAAACCCATCTGCCTCTCAAATGGCACCCTATTCCCTATATAGTGCACTACAAACATATTCCCTATGTAGTGGCCCATAGGGTTCTGGTCAAATAGTGCACTATATAGGGAATAGGGTGCCATTTAGGACGCTGACCCGTTCCGAGGACCCTGGTATCTCCCTGCTTTAACGATGCAGGACAACGTAAAGCTTGACTTATCTCCCTCCCCAATCACCGTGTCACCAGGGTGCTGGCTCCGTCCTGCTGGAGGGAACAGCCTTGCTGTTTGTGACCTGTGTGATAAATCAAGTTCAAAGCAGAGGGTTGCACGCTGACAGATATCACCTTACACCCTGACAGATATCACCTTACACCATGACAGATATCACCTTACACCCTGACAGATATCACCTTACACCAAGGCCCAGTTCACTTGTCTTATTATTACATCTTGGCTGTATCTTGGTTTGCGTTTGCTAGTCTCATACCTGTCATGGATAGCGTTCACTATTCAAATGTGTTGAGGCAACATCACACATAGAACCCCCCCACCCCATCTACCACCATTCCAGTAAATTACTGAAATCAGATTAGAGAAATGTCATATGAAACATGAACCAACAAGAGTTTGTGTGCATCCCAAATGGAAACCTATTTCCTTTATAGTGCACTACTTTTGACCAGAACCCAATGGGTCCTAGGCCCTTGGTCTAAAGTAATGCAGTATATAGGGAATAGGGTGCCATTTGGGAAACAGACTTAGATTCCTGAGGAGTGAGTCCACGTGACATGAAGCCACACTTGGATAAACAGTTTCACCCTTCCCTTATTAATTCTGCTGACCTTGGTGTCACCGTGGATGAATGTTTTATGAAGGTCTGGAGCTCCAACGAAGGCTAGAGGAGTAGCAATAAGATCTATTAAACGTTCTGGTACTGTAGGACTGAAATAATAGCTGTTTTACACATTACACTGTACACTGTCAGTGTACAGTGTAAATATTCAGTTTGCGGAATATTTAAATAAAGCCTGGAATAACATTTTAAAAGGCTACCTATAATTAAATTGTAACCCAAACAAGATTTTGCTTCTATGTGGTTAATGGCGTGTGTATGTAGAGTGTGTATTGTCTCCCATATGAATCTTCATAGGGGTTTAATGGCGTGTGTATGTAGAGTGTGTATTGTCTCCCATATGAATCTTCTATGTGGTTAATGGCATGTGTATGTAGAGTGTGTATTGTCTCCCATATGAATCTTCTATGTGGTTAATGGCGTGTGTATGTAGAGTGTGTATTGTGTCCCATATGAATCTTCTATGTGGTTAATGGCGTGTGTATGTAGAGTGTGTATTGTGTCCCATATGAATCTTCTATGTGGTTAATGGCGTGTGTATGTAGAGTGTGTATTGTCTCCCATATGAATCTTCTATGTGGTTAATGGCGTGTGTATGTAGAGTGTGTATTGTCTCCCATATGAATCTTCTATGTGGTTAATGGCGTGTGTATGTAGAGTGTGTATTGTGTCCCATATG
>NW_027010846.1:0-28119 GCF_036934945.1 Oncorhynchus masou masou | reverse complement strand
GATTTGCTGGGTCGTCATCACGTTTGTTTTCGACGAACCACGGTAAAGATAATAACGTGACATGACCCCCCATAGGTGTCCATTTCTAACAGCTGTCATAGAAACTGCAACAATAGCACATTGATTATGCAGCCATTATTGATGCTGTCATGTACTTCCACTGACATTCAGTTGAAGTGCAGCAAAGTAGTGTAAAGGTTGGTGTTCGGTCTCTAAAGCTCTCTGGGTACATTTTACAGTTTGCTTTGGGTATTCGGGTCATGTCTGGGTCATGTCTTGACCCAATAGTAACTAAATAGTGATTATTATCATTATTGAATACAGGTAATGTACTTATTCCATTGATCATTCAATGCAGGAAGGCATCTCTACTCAGTCCCTCACCGTTTCCCCGGCAGAATAAGCCAAGAGCTGCATCCACAACGGAGTAGCCAATACTCTGGGTCATCAACCTGGCATACACACTGTATTATCTATATATTGGTGTTGTGTGGAAGTGATGCGCGGGTTGACTAATAACCCGCAGTTCCTACGGTTATATTCATTGGCGGATGGGTTTTGAAGTTGAATAAAGAGAAAACAATGCCTTGAAAAAAATCCCTAAAAATATCATTGTTGTGCAATTTCTATCTATAGGCTATGTCGAGGTTTGTCTTTCATTATTTTAGGCTATGTGGTATTAGTGCGTAAAGCCTAAGCTTCAGGGCTTAACTGTACGCGTGCCAAATATATTACACGCCAATCGCCAAATGCTTTTGGGAACGGGCAGGGAAAGTTCGACGTCGATCCGACGAAGGCAAAAAGGACAATGTGGGAATTTGATCAGATAACGGGGAAAGCTGTGAAGGTGGAGCTGATAATTAAAGAGAAGGGAGGGCTAGAGAAGTCACGTTTGGGAAAGATTTGTCGAAGTGGTAAAAGGAGGATGATGGCAGTGAGGCTCTATACAAATTTGATGGTCTCTTTGATGGGGGGGGAACTGTAGCCTGCTGTTCAGATGGGTTAAATGGAAACTGACTGTGTGTCTATAACCTCTCACACAGTAATTAACTCATGCAGGATGCACCTGAGCTCAATTTCTAATCTCATAGCAAAGGATCTGAATACTTATGTAAATAAGGTGTTTCTGTTTTTAATTTTTAAGAAATTAGCAAACATTTCTCAACCTGTTTTCACTTTGTCATTATGGGGTATTGTGTGTAGATTGCTGAGATAAAACAACATTTAATCTACTTTAGAATAATGCTTTAACATAACCGATGTGGAAAAAGTCAAGGGGTCTGAATACTTTCCCAAGGCAATGCATGTACTATATGCTTGCATCTTTAAGCCTGGATGAAGAAGAGGGTATTGGGTGTTGTATAGGGTTGTGCATCAGTCAGGACCAAAGACGGGGAAATGTTAAGATAACGTACCTGGAGAGAGGGGGAGACAGACAATGTGCCGGATCCTGGAAAAGTCCCCTCTGGGAGGATAGCCTAACTCAGTATGCCACCCGTGTTTGATCATGACCTTACGCTGAATGTCCTTGGCGCAGAGAGCAGCAAATGCCTTTTGGGGGATTGGAGGGTTTGAGGCTTCAGAGGAAGCTTGCTCAGGCTGCTCCATTTCAACGTGTTGTTTTTTAAATTTTCATTCCACCTGACCCGATGCCTTCTGCAGCCCTCTTTTGTGTCTCTCTCTCTCTCTCTCTCTCTCTCTCTCTCTCTCTCTCTCTCTCTCTCTCTCTCTCTCTCTCTCGCTAAGTCCCTCGGCCACCATTTTGATTTTGAAAGTGATTGAATGAACTTGACACTTTCATGGATTACGATTGTTGGAATACTAAACATACAAGGGCCTCTATCCGTCTGAACGGATCTCTATTCCCAAACCTTGATATCATACACACAGCACAAAGACTGTATAACCCTGTATTGATTCAAATGCAATCAATACTACTACTGGTATTGACCACAAGCACCGAACCTTCGATATATGGAATGGCAGTGTTTTGATCAGGAACTCAATGGTGAAAATGAACTACAAACAATCAAACAGGATAGAGGCCTTTAGGGGTGGCTTTGGTGGCCATTGTTAAAAAAAAAAAAAGAGAGTGCTGCCTTCTGGCCACTTCACTAGCAGTCTTTCTGTACTGGACGACTGTGAGATCACATGACAAACTACTGGGGGTCTGTGTGTGTGTGTGTGTGTGTGCTCTCACAACGCATTTGTCATCTTTGAGTGCCCGGGCTGTGGCTTTCTAAATGTCAGCAAGGGGTTGTTAAGCAACCGTGTGTGCTTTTCCCTCTCTCCCGTTCTCACTTTCTCTTATCTCCCTTGTTTCTGGACTACCCGGCCCGCCTCCCATTCATACCACCACAGCCAACAATACAACCTGGCCTCCGTCCCAAATGGCACCCTATTCCCAATTTAGTGCACTACTTTTGATGGTAGTGCACCATATAGGAATAGGGTTCCATTTCAGACGCAGGCTTAGATTGCTTCTCAGCTGTCAGAGTAGAAGGGTAAGATCAGCCTCTTGCCGAAGTGAGTTGTGGTTAATGTGGAGGTGTTGGCCTCGCCTGCTTTTCAAAACAAAAACATGTCACTGTGAAGGACTGAAGTCCTCAAACCCCAAAATACTGTATTGATTGGGAGAATATACAACGTAGACTTGGCACATAGTACAGTGGTCGGTTTTACAGTGGTAGCTAGAGACTCTGTCTCGCCGCCACTCTCTAGTTATCTCACTCCTCACATCACTTTTTTTCTCCATCCCCTCTCTCTGCCCGCGTGGTGATCTCGGCTGGGCCGGAGACCAAAGTGGGGTGGTGTCGTGTCATTCATTCCCTCCCCTGGTCTACTTGGTTGACGGAGCCCCAATGAATGACAGATTGAAGGGAAAGTGTCGCCAGCCACATCATCATCATCATCATCATCATCATCAATATCTTGAAAACAACTGCTGACCTGCAAAACATTTCGGGGCTGTGTCAATAGTGGACCAATGAAAAAAGCGCTAGATATACAGTGCCTTGCGAAAGTATTCGGCCCCCTTGAACTTTGCGACCTTTTGCCACATTTCAGGCTTCAAACATAAAGATATAAAACTGTATTTTTTTGTGAAGAATCAACAACAAGTGGGACATATTCATGAAGTGGAACGACATTTATTGGAAATTTCAAACTTTTTTAACAAATCAAAAACTGAAAAATTGGGCGTACAAAATTATTTAGCCCCTTTACTATCAGTTCAGCAGGAAATGTTGGTTCCGCTGGGACCCCCTGGGGTTATTTAGGCCAATACTAGCTCAGAGGCCTGTGCCAGAGCAAGTCCCCATGTCTCACCGTCTGTCCCTGGATTGTCTCTCTCTATCTCTCTCTCTCTCTCTCTATCACACACTCTCTTTATTCAAAATATTATTTTGTTCATTCTCCTTTTATCTACGGCACTATCTTTCCCAAAAGTCATGAGGGACTCGTGCACCACTTGGTGCTTTAAGTCTTATTCAAATGGTCTGTTTGTCCTCAGCGCCTAGTTTCCATGGATCCGACAGCATTAATGACCACAATGCATGTACTTTGCATGACTATATAGTAGTGCTAAATGCATGGTGCAGTCAAAGGAATAGCACCTTAAAGAGATGTGGAGCTTCAACTCGATGTCCTGTAATGAACATGATGGGAGACAGAGAGCTGGTTTCAAGCGCAGGGTGCAGCAGGTGTTTATTTAGTAAAGGACCACAGGAGGAGGCAGGTAGCAGGGTCCAGGGGCAGGCAGAAGGTCATACACAGGGGGTCCAAAAGGTAACAGTACAGGCAGGGAAAAGGCTAGTAATATAGTCCAGGAGATCAGGCAAGAGGTTGATGACAGGAAATCTGATAGGCAAACGTACAGGCAGGGAATAGGCGAAAAGGTGTCGTTAGTGAGGATGGCCAAAACCTATGATACACGGGAGGACTAATATGGACATCAACAGAGCCCCGAATAGAGAATGTGCATCTAAACAAACAATACATCACAATGATTGGGTGCAAAGTACTGAACTAAATAGTGTGTGACAATGACATACAGGTGTGCGAACAGGTGATCAGAATTCAGGTGATTGGGATCTGGAGAGTGAGCTGCGTTCAGGCGATCTATGTGTTTGAGAGTGTGAGCTGGAAGTAAACACTACATATCCATTGAACTTGCATGCATATGTTCATATTTTCAGTTACTTCTGTTGTTGTTCCATAGACAGGCGATAGACTGTCAGTGTTGTGGAAAGATTGTCAAGAGTCCAGTGTGTGGAGTGTGTTCACATCCTACTGTGCCAAACTATGGCCACCATATTCCTTGCGTCCATACCTGAGTGCTTCATATTGGAGGGGACTTGATGCTTGGTGCTGCACACAATCCAAAACAACCCACAGATATCACCAAGGTCTTCACACCTGGGGAAGGGAAAGGGAAGAAATTGAAAAAGCGATCTTGCAGGCTGCCATTATTCAGGACTCTGGATGGGACTGGCTGCTGGCTGAGGAGTATTCATAAATCTCTCACGGAGCCCCAATGAATGTAATCAGGAGACTTGCAGAGGACACAAACTGGCCCAACACTCCATCTACCTTGTCAGCCGCAGCTTCTGTAGCCTCAACTATATTGGCCTTTCGGGGGTGGGGGGAGGAGAGAAAACCAACTTCAATTCAACCCAAACCATGCAGTCGATCTGTGTGTGTGTGTGTCTCGCTCTGTATCTCTTTGATGCTTTTTGGGAGTGCTGCCATTTTGAATTTGAGTTGAAGATGAACAACAACAAGAACGATTAGCTTCTTTCATTGTAGACCCTGACTTCTATGCCACTTCTAAAAAGACTCATTTAAGCCGTCGCCCTTCCCTAGAGCAGCCATTTTGAAAAAGGGCTCATGTTATAGGCCTAAATCTTATATATAGTTTGGGTTCACATTATTCATCTCTATGCAATATCTTAAAAGTGGTGCCAACGACAGCAGCAATTGAAATCTTCCTTGTCGGACATTTTTAGTCACCCTGACTGTTTTCACCCACTTCTAACAACCAATCTCAAATTCATTTAATTTCTCTGTGCCTGTTTCTTTGTGATGGGCTGTCAGAGGTTAGGCACGAAGCGCACCATCTGCTTAACCCAACACAGCTCCTGAGGCCATCGTCTCTGTCTCTGTTCTAGTGTCTCTTCTCAAGTCGCTACACACACACACACACACACATTTGCACACACACACGCACATGCCAGGCGGTCTCATCTGATCTCAGAGCAGTTTGTCCGTGGGGCTCTCTGGCTGCTCTCTTTCAGCTGTCCGTGAAACGATCCTATGATCCTATGAAGGCCTGGACAGAGACACCCAACAGGCCCGACAGACTGTTAGAGGAATGGTTTTACATGGTCCGCCCAAAGCCCCTCCACTGTTCTGATCCATTACAAAGCACGAGATAAAAAACACAGAATATATTCTAACCGGTTGATCTATTCTCTCTTTCCCTGTTTTTTTCTCCATGTCCCTTTGCTGTGGCCCCATCTGGTTCACTCTCTGATGCAATTTGTATAACAGGTAAGTCCACTCTTTTGTGTCCAAGTCTGAAGCCCATCCAAATGTAATCATATTACGCATTGAACAATATGAGAGAACATGTACCCAATGGAATCCACGTTGCTTCCATAAAGCTCTCGTAAAGCGCCAACATCATCCCTTAACCTATCTGACAGTGGTAGAATCGGGGGCAATCTCATTGGCTAGAGATGCCAATCGGCCCCGGAGGAAAAGAAGGAAAGGCGAGTGAAAGAGATAGTGAGGAAAGAGAGAGGAGAGTGAGGAGAGAGAGAGGGAGAGTGAGGAGAGAGAGAGGACGAGTGAGGAGAGAGGGAGAGTGAGGAGAGAGAGAGGGAGAGGAGGAGAGAGGGCGAGTGAGGAGAGAGAGAGGGAGAGTGAGGAGAGAGAGAGGGAGAGTGAGGGAGAGAGAGAGGGAGAGGAGGGAGAGAGGGAGAGGAGGGGAGAGAGAGAGGGAGAGTGAGGAGAGAGGAGAGAGTGAGGGAGAGAGAGAGAGGGAGAGTGAGGAGAGAGAGAGGGAGAGTGAGGAAGAGAGAGAGAGGGAGAGTGAGGAGAGAGAGAGGGAGAGTGAGGAGAGAGAGAGGGAGAGTGAGGAGGGAGAGTGAGGAGAGAGAGAGGGAGAGTGAGGAGAGAGAGAGGGAGCGACGAGCGAGAGAGAGAGAGTGCATGTGAGGGCGAGGAGGAATTATAATTTGTTTATCCTGACACTGGGAGAATAACAAATGGGTGGATGATAAATGCGGTCTATTTTAGCTTGCCTAAACTGTTGTGGTGTACTTCACTCTGTATCCAAAGAGTATTAAGAGACTTTATCAGCTTATAGCCGTTAACGAGATGCGTTGATTACTTCTCCTTCATCTCCAGAATGCGATAGCTTCACTTACCTCCAGTTCAGTCCATCTATGGAAGCGCCAACCCTCTGAAACGGATGGATACTTTTGCCATCACTGCAGGCGTGTGTTGCCCTTCTCTTTATGGAATGTGTGGTTTCTCTTGTGTAGGTTTAACTTCAGAATGGTCCTATCGGTCATGTTTACAGTAACCGTGTTCACTATCTGACAGTAGCTTTCAATTTTTTTGCATATGTTGGTGATATATTTGCATGTAAGGTGACAATCCTGGGTTTCATGGTATGTGTTGCAGTTGTTTAGTATTTACGGAATCCTGCGAGGATGAGGTTTTGTTAGCCTAAAACCATCATGAAACTGCAGTATCGTTCTGTTTTTGCCTTTGCCATTCTCAACCTGCACACTTTCCGCTCCTTACCATTCTGGCATGAACATACAGTACGTTGTCAAAAGAACCCAGGCTTCATTCATTGATACGGTATCTATGATGGGCTGTTGTGATATGGTGTTGTGTGCTACGATCATACTTTTAGCTAGGAGGAGGGTAGAGAAGACACTCGAAACAAAACTTGGACGGGCTCCTTTAGTCACGCTGCCCCCCCCCCCCCCCAAGTCCCCTTAGTCACGCTGCCCTCCCCCCGAGTCCCCCTTACCCACGCTGGCCCCGCACCCCCCGAGTCCCCCTTAGTCACACTGGCCCCGCCCCCCTCCCCCCGAGTCCCTTAGTCACGCCCCCCCCCAAGTCCCCTTAGTCACGCTGGCCCAGCACCCCCCCGAGTCCCCTTGGGTCACACTGTCCCCGCCCCTCAACCCCGTGTCCCCTTAGTCACGCTGGCCCCGCACCCCCGAGTCCCCTTAGTCACGCTGGCCCCGCACCCCCGAGTCCCCTTAGTAACACTGGCCCCACACCCCCCCCCTCGGGTCCCCTTAGTCATGCTGGCGCCGCACCCCCCGAGTCCCCTTAGTCACGCCGGCCCCGCACCCCCCCCGAGTCCCCTTAGTCACGCTGCCCCCCCAAGACCCCTTAGTCACACTGGCCCCGCACCCCCGAGTCCCCTTACCCACGCTGGCCCCGCACCCCCCGAGTCCCCTTAGTCACACTGGCCCCGCCCCCCTCCCCGAGTCCCCTTAGTCACGCCCCCCCCCAAGTCCCCTTAGTCACGCTGGCCCAGCACCCCCGAGTCCCTTAGTCACACTGTCCCCGCCCCCCAACCCCGTGTCCCCTTAGTCACGCTGGCCCCGCACCCCCGAGTCCCCTTAGTCACGCTGGCCCCGCACCCCCGAGTCCCCTTAGTAACGCTGGCCCTCCCCCCCCCCTCGGGTCCCCTTAGTCACGCTGGCGCCGCACCCCCCGAGTCCCCTTAGTCACGCTGGCCCCGCACCCCCGAGTCCCCTTAGTCACGCTGCCCCCGAGACCCCTTAGTCACACTGGCCCCGCACCCCGAGTCCCCTTAGTCACGCTGGCCCCACACCCCCCGAGTCCCCTTAGTCACGCCGGCCCCGCACTTCCCGAGTCCCCTTTAGTCACGCTGCCCCCTCCCGAGTCCCTTAGTCACGCTGGCCCCGCACCCCCCCGGAGTCCCCTTAGTCACGCTGGCCCCGCACCCCCCCGAGTCCCCTTGAGTCACGCTGGCCCCCGCACCCCCGAGTCCCCTTAGTCACGCTGGTCCCCTCCCGAGTCCTTAGTCACGCTGGCCCTGCACCCCCCCGAACCCCTTAGTCACGCTGGCCCCGCACCCCGAGACCAAGCAGTCACGCTGGCCCCGCACCCCCCCGAGTCCCCTTAGCCACGCTGGCCCCGCACTCCCCCGAGTCCCCCTTAGTCACGCTGGCCCCACACCCCCCTCGGGTCCCCTTAGTCATGCTGCGCGCACTCGAGTCCCCTTAGTCACGCTGGCCCCGCACCCCCCAGTCCCCTTAGTCACGCTGCCCCCGCCCCTCAACCCCGTGTCCCCCAGTCACGCCCCGAAGTCCCCTTAGTCACGCCTGCCCCCTCCCCCCGAGTCCCCTTAGGTCACGCCAAGCCCCGCACCCCCGAGTCCCCTTAGTCACGCTGGCCCCGCACCCCCCGAGTCCCCAGTCACCACCCGGGCCCCGCCCTCCCCCCGAGTCCCCTTAGTCACGCTGGCCCAGCACCCCCGAGTCCCCTTAGTCACGTCCGCCCCTCAACCCCGAGTCCCTTAGTCACGCTGGCCCCGCACCCCCCCGAGTCCCCTTAGTCACGCTGACGCACCCCGAGTCCCCTTAGTAACACTGGCCCCACACCCCCCCCTCGGGTCCCCTTTGTCATGCTGGCGCCCCACCCCGGAGTCCCCTTAGTCACGCTGGCCCGCACCCCCGAGTCCCCTTAGTCACGCTGCCCCCCCCCAGAGACCCCTTAGTCACACTGGCCCCGCACCCCCCGAGTCCCCTTAGTCACGCTGGCCCCGCACTCCCCGAGTCCCCCAGTCACGCCGGCCCCGCACCCCCCCGAGTCCCCTTTGTCACGCCTGCCCCCCCTCCCGAGTCCCCTCAGTCACGCTGGCCCTGCACCCCCCGAACTCCCCTTAGTCACGCTGGCCCCGGGCACCCCGAGACCCGCAGTCACGCTGGCCCGCACCCCCGAGTCCCCTTAGCCACGCTGGCCCCGCACCCCCGAGTCCCCTTAGTCACGCTGGCCCCACACCCCCCTCGGGTCCCCTTAGTCATGCTGGCGCCGCACCCCCGAGTCCCCTTAGTCACGCTGGCCTCACCCCCCGAGTCCCCTTAGTCACTCCCCCGAGTCCCCTTAGTCACGCTGCCCCCGCCCCCTCAACCCCGGTCCCCTTAGTCACGCCCCCAAGTCCCCTTAGTCACGCTGCCCTCCCCCGAGTCCCCTTAGTCACGCTGGCCCCGCACCCCCGAGTCCCCTTAGTCACGCTGGCCCCGCACCCCCCGAGTCCCCTTAGTCACACTGGCCCCGCCCCCTCCCCCCGAGTCCCCTTAGTCACGCCCCCCCAAGTCACGCTTAGTCACGCTGCCCTCCCCCGAGTCCCCTTAGTCACGCTGGCCCAGCACCCCCGAGTCCCCTAGTCACACTGTCCCCGCCCTCAACCCCGTCCCCTTAGTCACGCCCCCCCCCCAAGTCCCCTTAGTCACGCTGCCCTCCCCCCGAGTCCCCTTTAGTCACGCTGGCCCCGCACCCCCGAGTCCCCTTAGTCACGCTGGCCCCGCACCCCCCGAGTCCCCTTAGTAACACTGCCCCACACTCCCCCCTCGGGTCCCCCTTGGTCATGCTGGCGCCGCACCCCCGAGTCCCCTTAGTCACGCTGGCCCGCACCCCCGAGTCCCCTAGTCACGCTGCTCCCCCGAGACCCCTTAGTCACACTGGCCCCGCACCCCCCCGAGTCCCCTTAGTCACGCTGGCCCCGCACTCCCCGAGTCCCCTAGTCACGCCGTCCCGCACTTCGAGTCCCCTTTGTCACGCTGCCCTCCCCGAGAGACCCCAGTCACGCTGGCCCTGCACCCCCCGAACTCCCCTTAGTCACGCTTGCCCCGCACCCCCGAGACCCGTTAGTCACGCTGGCCCCGCACCCCCGAGTCCCCTTCCCGAGCCACGCTGGGCCCCGCACCCCCGAGTCCCCTTAGTCACGCCTGGCCCCACACCCCCTCGGGTCCCCTTAGTCATGCTGGCCGCACCCCGGAAGTCCCCTTAGTCACGCTGGCCCCGCACCCCCTCGAGTCCCCTTAGTCACGCTGGCCCCACCTCGAGACCCCTTAGTTACCACCCGGGCCCGCACCCCTGAGTCCTTTAGTCACGCTGGCCCCGCACTCCCCGAGTCCCCTTAGTCACGCCGGCCCCGCACCTTGTCGAGTCCCCTTTGTCACGCTGCCCTCCCGAGTCCCTTAGTCACGCTGGCCCTGCACCCCCGAGTCCCCTAGTCACGCTGGCCCCGCACCCCCGAGACCCGCAGTCACACTGGCCCTGCACCCCCGAGTCCCCTTGCCACGCTAAGTCTCCTTAGTCACGCCTCCTGAGTCCCCTTAGTCATGCTGGCCCCGCACTCTCAGTCTCCTAGTCTCCCGCCCAACCTTCGTGTCCCCTTAGTCACGCTGGCCCCGCACGCTGCTCTCCCCTGAGTGGCTCCTGAGTCACGCTGGCCCTGCACCCCCGAGTCTCCTTAGTCACACTGGCCCCCGCACACCCCCTGAGTCCCCTTAGTGACGCTGGCGCCGCACCCCCGAGTCCCCTTAGTCACGCTGACCCTCCCGAGTCCCCTTAGTCACGCTGGCCCCCGCACCCCCCCTTTGGGTCACGCTGGCTCGCACTTCTGAAGTTTGTCACGCCGGCCCCGCACTCCCCCCTGAGACCCTTGTCACGCTGGCAATTTCCCCGGAGTCCCCTTAGTCACGCTGGGTTCTTCACTTCCCCCGAGTCCCCTAGTCACGCTGGTCCCACACCCCCCGAGTCTCTAGCACACGCTGGCCCCGCACCCTCCCGAGTGGCCCCTACTCGGGTCTTAGTCGCCCCGCACCCCCGAGTCCCCTTAGTCACGCTGGCCCCGCACCCCCCCCCACGCTGCCCCCTCCCGAGTCCCTTAGTCACGCTGGCCCTGCACCCCGAGTCCCAGTCACGCTGGCCCCGCACCCCCGAGTCCCTTAGTCACACTGGCCCCGGGCACCCCCCCAGTCCCTTAGTCACGCTGGCCCCGCACCCCCCGAGTCCCCTTAGTCACGCTGGCGAGACCCGCACCCCCCCCCCGAGTCCCCTTGTCACGCTGGCCCCCGCACCCCGAGTCCCCCTTAGTCACGCTGGCCCTGCACCCCCGGAGTCCCCTTAGTCACGCTGGCCCCCGCACACCCCTGAGTCCCCTTTAGTCACGCTGGCCCCCGCACCCCCCGAGTCCCCCTTTGTCACGCTGGCCCCGCACCCCCCCTGAGTCCCCTTAGTCACGCTGGCCCTTCACCCCCCCGAGTCCCCTTAGTCACGCTGGCCCCCGCACCCCCCGTGTCCCCTTCTTAGTCACGCTGGCCCTGCACCCCCCCCGAGTCTCCTGGTCACACTGGCCCCGCACACCCCCCCTGAGTCCCCTTAGTCACGCTGGCCCCGCACCCCCCGAGTCCCCTTTGTCACGCTGGCCCCGCACCCCCACCCCCGAGTCCCCTTAGTCACGCTGGTCCCGCACCCCCGCGAGTCCCCTTTGTCACGCTGCCCCTCCCAAGTCCCCTAGTCACGCTGGCCCCGCACCCCCGAGTCCCTTTAGTCACGCTGGCCCCGCACCCCCCTGAGACCCTTAGTCACACTGGCCCCCACCCCCCGAGTCCCCTTAGTCACGCTGGCCCCGCACCCCCGAGTCCCCGTCACGCTGGCCCCGCACCCCCCGAGTCCCCTTAGTCACGCTGGCCCGCACCCCCGAGTCCCTTAGTCACACTGCCCGTTCCCCCCCTGAGTCCCCTTATTCACGCTGGCCCTGCACCTCCCGAGTCTCCTTAGTCACACTGGCCCCGCACCCCCCCAAGTCCCCTTAGTCACGCTGGACCCACTTCCCCCCCGAGTCCCCTTTGTCACGCTGGCCCTCGCACCCCACCGAGTCCCCTTAGTCATGGCTCCCCGCTGGCCCCGCACCCTCCCGAGTCCCCTTACACGCGCCCCGAGTCCCCTTAATCACGCTGGCCCCGCACCCCCCCCCCCGAGTCCCCAGTCACGCTGGCCCGCACCCCACCCCGAGTCCCCTTGTCACGCTGGCCCCCACACCCCCGAGTCCCTTAGTCACGCCTGCCCCCCTGAGTCCCCCACGAGTCCCCTTAGTCCGCACCCTGACCCCCGAGTCCCCTTAGTCACGCTGGCCCGCACCCCCCTGAGTCCCCTTAGTCACGCTGGCCCCACACCCCGAGTCCCCTTAGTCACGCTGGCCCCCACCCCCTGGAGTCCCTTAGTCACGCTGGCCCTGGGCACCCCACCCCCCCGAGTCCTCTAGTCACGCTGGCCCCGCGCCCCCCGAGTCCCCTTAGTCACGTTGGCCCCGCACCCCCCGTGTCCCTTAGTCACGCTGGCCCCACACACTTAGTTTCTTGAGTCCCTTAGTCACGCTGGCCCGCACCCCAGTCCCTTAGTCACGCTGGCCCCCACACTCCCCCCGAGTCCCCTTAGTCACGCTGGCCCCCACCCCCGGAGTCCCCTTAGTCACGCTGGCCCCGCACCCCCACCCCCGAGTCCCCTTAGTCACGCTGGCCCCGCACCCCCCCGAGTCCCCTTAGTCACGCTGGCCCCGCACCCCCCCCGAGTCCCTTAGTCACGCTGGCCCCACACCCCACTTCCCCCGAGTCCCCTTAGTCACGCTGGCCCCGCACCCCCGGGAGTCCCCTTAGTCACGCTGCCCCCCCTGAGTCCCCTTAGTCACGCTGCCCCCCCTGAGTCCCCTTAGTCACGCTGGCCCCGCACCCTCCCCCCTGAGTCCCCTTAGTCACGCTGGCCCCGCAGCCCCCGAGTCCCCTTGCCACGCTGGCCCCGCACCCCCCGATTCCCCTTAGTCACGCTGCCCCCCTGAGTCCCCTTAGTCACGCTGGCCCCGCACCCCCCCCTAATCCCCTTAGTCACGCTGCCCCCCTGAGTCCCCTTAGTCACGCTGGCCCCGCACCCCACCCCCGAGTCCCCTTAGTCACGCTGGCCCCGCACCCCGAGTCCCCTTAGTCACGCTGGCCCCGCACCCCCGAGTCCCCTTAGTCACGCTGGCCCCGCACCCCCACCCCCGAGTCCCCTTAGTCACGCTGGCCCCGCACCCCCACCCCCGAGTCCCCTTAGTCACGCTGGCCCCGCACCCCCGAGTCCCCCTTAGTCACGCCTGGCCCCGCACCCCCGAGTCCCCTTAGTCACGCTGGCCCCGCAGCCCCCCGAGTCCCCCTTAGTCACGCTGGCCTCACACCCCCTGAGTCCCCGCTGGCCCTCCTCACAGTTTCGTGGGTCACTGATTCTCACTCGCTGGTGGTTTTGGCACCGACTCAGCCCTTTGTTGCTTGTTGTGCAGATCGTCGGTAAACATGTCCAAGTACCCAACAGGCTGAGACTGTGTCCCACAACAATAGGGTTGGTGTTTTGGTCTAAGGGCTCAAGTGTGATGTCGTGGGGAGGGAGGGGTGTGACTGGTCTGCCATGGTTGACTAGATTTGACCCCTGATTGATTTGCTGAAACAAGCCACAGATGTCATTTCTTGTGGTTTCCATGTGGTGTTGACCGAGTGCAGTCGTGTGCACGCAGTACTGCAGGGATCATCGACGAGACTCAGACGCCGGACCATTTTCTTCTTCAGCAGATGGCCAGGCGTCCGGAATATAATTACAAATCATTTGGAGACTGCAAGTTGACCGCAAGAAGCCCAAACGGATACATATTTGACTAAAACATAATCATTTCAAACCTTGCCTACGCTTGTATTCGATGGCATATACAGTATCTCTCTTTATACGTGGGAACACTGTGAAATCACTTGGAGCTGATTTGCTGGCGTTTTACAGTGTTTTATATGTCCAGCAAAAAGTAGTGTGTGTGCTTGTGAATGTCTGTGTGCGCAATTGCTTTGTCGGCACATTTAACACGATGTTGAACAGAAATAGATTAAAACAAATAAGTTGTCTGAATTCAACCTCAATGCTCGACATGACAGAATGAACTTTTGTTGTTTTCCTCTCCGTCCAGGGTATGGATATCTGAAAACAACTCACATCAAAACAACAGGATTTGAACTCGCTTGACCTCATTCAATCATATCCATGTCCATCTGTAGTATGGATCCAACATGAAGCCTGGGCAACCCCGGATAAAGCTTAGAGTACTCCAGCCCAACCTTAGAGATAATATCTCTCTATGACCAAAACACTTGTCATAATAGCTCTCTGCCCCATATCTGATGAAACAGTATGTATTGTAATCCCAGTTTATAAGTGACTCTACGGACTGTAGACCCCACAGATGCAGGCCCAGCTGTTGCCATGTTTTAGCTCGCTGGCTCTGACCCAGCTATTCTATCATCATGTTTTATGCACCGGCGGATGTTAGCAATAGCATACACACAGTGTCCACACAGGTGTAGTGTAGTGGTTATGTTGTCACACACACACACACACACACACACACACACACACACACACACACACACACACACACACACACACACACACACACACACACACACACACACACACACACACACACACACACACACACACCCACACACTCATCCACACACACACACACACGCACACAAACACACGCACATGCACACGCACACACACATGCACACACACACACACACACACATGCACACGCACCCACACGCACACGCACACACGCACACACACACACTGTCTTTCTGGCTCTCTCCCACTGTCTAAATCAGTCTATATGATGAAAACAGAGCAGTGCCGCCTTCACGTCGTAGCTAGCCTACTCTCACTCAACCGCCCCTTGTAGTGTAGACACACAAACGTCTAGTGTATACAAGGTTTAAAAAGGCTCTAAAGTTCGGAATTTCCACTTAATAACGTCAGACCTGATTTGCTCTAACGAAAAATGTGTCAACCCCTACAAAGAATGGCCATTCATTATAATCCACATGATAATTCCCATTTCCTGTTGCTGCAGGATTATTTTCCCGTTGTAGCAAACTGGCTCATGTTAAGATCCTACACCTGTACAGTGTTAGTTAGTGGCCGGAGAATAGAATGGAACGGAATAGAATAACTTCATTTTTCCCAGAGGGTGAAATAGTGTAAAGTTCCACTCTGTTTGTGCTTGATGGTAACGAGAAAGACAATGAGAAGTGTATGAGAACACTGTGAGAATCAATGATGATCATTCCAAAATTGATCCTGATAAACCATTTAAAATTCAATTTGGACTCAGCGCCTGGCCCACACGCTCTTGTCATCGTAACTCATCAGCGGCACCACCACACACCGCTGTACCCTGCCGCCACTTGGTGATTTTGCCACCTCTCCGAATATGAGGAGGTATGAGGCGTTTATTATGCACGGCAGGGCCCCAATGAAACAACAGAAAGGTACTGTAAGTTAATTATTCGTGAAGCATTATTCCTGTGGACTTGACACACACACACACGGATGCACGATGGACACGCGCACACACACACTTCCCCAACCACTACCCCCTCCTAATCACATGACGTAAACCATTTCCTGGAAGAATGGGGATTGGCTTAGAGCAGACCAAGTCTCTGTAAATGCCACATAACCACTCACCTTTTACAGCAACAGTCCGTGACGGTTTCCTTATAATCCCTCACTCAGACGTCGATTGAACCCGCAATGTAAACAATACAGAAGACCCGCTGCTGACCTGACTGAGTAGTCACACGTCATTGTGTCAGCGGTGTTTGGACCATAGACTTAGAATGAGTAGAGTGGGTACTTCCATTTAGGTCAATTATACCATAGTGTGTGGACAGACGGCCATTTTCAGTGTCTCCATAGGACAATTATATTTCTATGGTTTGGGGCCAACATTTATGACACCCCTCCCCTGAACGTTATTATACTCCTGCGTATCGTTCCTACTAGAGTAGTTATAGTAGTGGAACACGTTATTATCTCTCAGGGGGGAATTTGCTTTACAGCAGAATCGCCCATTAAAACACAACAGATGTTACACAGGAAGTAAGACACAATGTTCACAATGAGCCACACAAGGCCTATGATGTGACCCTGTTGGTTGGGGTTTGTGTTACCAGATGTCTATGGCCCCTGAACTGTATGAATGACCCTGTCGTTCAAGGTGTTGCGCTGTGTTAGTCAGATGGGTTGTCTATGACAATTGGGTGACCCTGTCGTTCAGGTGGTGCGCTGTGTTAGTCAGATGGGTTGTCTATGACATTTGCGTGACCCTGTCGTTCAAGGTGTTGCGCTGTGTTAGTCAGATGGGTTGTCTATGACATTTACGTGACCCTGTCGTTCAAGGTGGTGCGCTGGGTTAGTCAAATGGGTTGTCTATGACATTTGCGTGACCCTGTCGTTCAAGGTGGTGCGCTGTGTTAGTCAGATGGGTTGTCTATGACATTTGCGTGACCCTGTCGTTCAAGGTGTTGCGCTGTGTTAGTCAGATGGGTTGTCTATGACATTTACGTGACCCTGTCGTTCAAGGTGGTGCGCTGGGTTAGTCAAATGGGTTGTCTATGACATTTGCGTGACCCTGTCGTTCAAGGTGGTGCGCTGTGTTAGTCAGACAACTTGTCGGAGACTCCAGCCAGAATAGTTATATATGGTTTTCTCTGCTACCACAAGGCAACCGGTGACGGAGCACCAAGTCTAGGACTAAAAGGCTCCTCAACAGCTTCTACCCCCAAGACATTAGACTGCTGAACAATTCATAAAATTGCCACCAGACCATTTACTTTGATCACTGCTGCTACTCGATGTTTGTTACCTATGCATAGTCACTTCGCCCCCACCTACATATTACCTCAACTAGCCTGTACCCCTGCACACTGACTCGGTACCGGTGCCCCCTGTATATAGCCTCATTATTGTTAATCTTTGTGTGTTACTTTTTATTATTACTTTTTATTTTACCCTACTTGGTAAATATTTTCTTCCTCTTGAAGTGCACTGTTGGTTAAGGTCTGGTAAGTAAGCATTTCACAGTAAAGTCTATACTTGTTGCATTCGGCGCATGTGACAAACACATTTCGATTTGATTTGTGTTCTTCAGATGGGTTGTCTATGAAATAGTACATGACCATTCATTAAGGTGTTGCAGTCTTCACATTTTAGTCATTTAGCAGACGCTCTTATCCAGAGCAACTTCCAGTAGCGAGTGGATCCATTTTTCATACTGGTCCACAGTGGGAATCAAACCCACAACCCTGTCATTGCAAGCACCATGCCCCACCAACTGAGCCACACGTTAGTCTGTGTTAGCCAGATGTATTGTCTATGACATTTACTTGACCTTGTAGTTTAAGGTGTGTGTGTGTGTGTGTGTGTGTGTGTGTGTGTGTGTGTGTGTGTGTGTGTGTGTGTGTGTGTGTGTGTGTGTGTGTGTGTGTGTGTGTGTGTGTGTGTGTGTGTGTGTGTGTGTGTGTGTGTGTGTGTTACAAGTGTTGGCCAGATATGTAATGTGATGTATGGGTCTGTGTTAGCCGGAAGGGTTGTGACAGCCACCACACTGTGTTTAATGTGATCTATGCTAGCTGTTAGCTGTGCTGTGTTTAACGTGATCTACGGTAGCTGTTAGCTGTGTTTAACGTGATCTACGCTAGCTGTTAGCTGTGCTGTGTTTAACGCGATCTATGCAGGCTGTTAGCTGTTTTTTTATTTTTTTATTTTTTTATTTTTTTATTTCACCTTTATTTAACCAGGTAGGCTAGTTGAGAACAAGTTCTCATTTGCAACAGCGACCTGGCCAAGATAAAGCATAGCAGTGTGAACAGACAACACAGAGTTACACATGGAGTAAACAATTAACAAGTCAATAACACAGTAGAAAAAAAAGGGGAGTCTATATACATTGTGTGCAAAAGGCATGAGGAGGTAGGCGAATAATAAAAATTTAGCAGAATAACACTGGAGTGATAAATGATCAGATGGTCATGTACAGCTAGAGATATTGGTGTGCAAAAGAGCAGAAAAAAGAGCAGAAAAGTAAATAAATAAAAACAGTATGGGGATGAGGTAGGTGAAAATGGGTGGGCTATTTACCAATAGACTATGTACAGCTGCAGCGATCGGTTAGCTGCTCAGATAGAAGATGTTTGAAGTTGGTGAGGGAGATAAAAGTCTCCAACTTCAGGGATTTTTGCAATTTGTTCCAGTCACAGGCAGCAGAGTACTGGAACGTAAAGGCGGCCAAATGAGGTGTTGGCTTTAGGGATGATCAGTGAGATACACCTGCTGGAGCGCGTGCTACGGATGGGTGTTGCCATCGTGACCAGTGAACTGCGATAAGGCGGAGCTTTACCTAGCATGGACTTGTAGATGACCTGGAGCCAGTGGGTCTGGCGACGAATATGTAGCGAGGCCAGCCGACTAGAGCATACAAGTCGCAGTGGTGGGTGGTATAAGGTGCTTTAGTGACAAAACGGATTGCACTGTGGTAAACTGCATCCAGTTTGCTGAGTAGAGTGTTGGAAGCAATTTTGTAGATGACATCGCTGAAGTCGAGGATCGGTAGGATGGTCAGTTTTACTAGGTAAGTTTGGCGGCGTGAGTGAAGGAGGCTTTGTTGCGGAATAGAAAGCCGACTCTTGATTTGATTTTCGATTGGAGATGTTTGATATGAGTCTGGAAGGAGAGTTTACAGTCTAGCCAGACACCTAGGTACTTGTAGATGTCCACATATTCAAGGTCGGAACCATTCAGGGTGGTGATGCTAGTCGGGCATGCGGGTGCAGGCAGCGATCGGTTGAAAAGCATGCATTTGGTTTTACAAGCGTTTAAGAGCAGTTGGAGGCCACGGAAGGAGTGTTGTATGGCATTGAAGCTCGTTTGGAGGTTAGATAGCACAGTGTCCAAGGACGGGCCGGAAGTATATAGAATGGTGTCGTCTGCGTGAGGTGGATCAGGAATCGCCCGCAGCAAGAGCAACATCATTGATATATACAGAGAAAAGAGTCGACCCGAGAATTGAACCCTGTGGCACCCCCATAGAGACTGCCAGAGGACCGGACAGTATGCCCTCCGATTTGACACACTGAACTCTGTCTGCAAAGTAATTGGTGAACCAGGCAAGGCAGTCATCCGAAAAAACCGAGGCTACTGAGTCTGCCGATAAGAATATGGTGATTGACAGAGTCGAAAGCCTTGGCAAGGTCGATGAAGACGGCTGCACAGTACACAGTCTTTTATCGATGGCAGTTATGATATTGTTTAGTACCTTGAGTGTGGCTGAGGTGCACCCGTGACCGGCTCGGGAAACCAGATTGCACAGCGGAGAAGGTACGGTGGGATTCGAGATGGTCAGTGACCTGTTTGTTGACTTGGCTTTCAAGACCTTAGATAGGCAGGGCAGGATGGATATAGGTCTGTAACAGTTTTGTCCGGGGTGTCTCCCCTTTGAAGAGGGGATGACTGCGGCAGCTTTCCAATCCTTGGGGATCTCAGACGATATGAGAGAGAGGTTGAACAGGCTGGTAATAGGGTTTGGCGACAATGGCGGCGGATAGTTTCAGAAATAGAGGGTCCAGATTGTCAAGCCCAGCTGATTTGTACGGGGTCCAGGTTTTGCAGCTCTTTCAGAACATCTGCTATCTGGATTTGGGTAAAGGAGAACCTGGAGAGGCTTGGGCAAGGAGCTGCGGGGGGGGGCGGGGCTGTTGGCCGAGGTTGGAGTAATAGCAGAGGCGGAAGGCATGGCCAGCCGTTGAGAAATGCTTGTTGAAGTTTTCGATAATCATGGATTTATCGGTGGTGGGCAGCTGGGAGGAGGTGCTCTTGTTCTCCATGGACTTCACAGTGTCCCAGAACTTTTGGAGTTGGAGCTACAGGATGCAAACTTCTGCCTGAAGAAGCTGGCCTTTGCTTTCCTGACTGACTGCCGTGTATTGGTTCCTGACTTCCCTGAACAGTTGCATATCGCGGGGACCATTCCATGCCATTGCAGTCCGCCACAGGATGTTTTTGTGCTGGTCGAGGGCAGTCGGGTCTGGAGTGGACAAGGGCTGTATCTGTTCTTAGTTCTGCATTTTTGAATGGACCATGCTTTATCTAAAATGGTGAGGAATTTACTTTTAAAGAATGACCAGGCATCCTCAACTGACGGGATGAGGTCAATGTCCTTCCAGATGCCCAGACGCCGATTAGAAAGGCCTGCTCACAGAAGTGTTTTAGGTTTGACAGTGATGAGGGGTGGTCGTTTGACTGCGGCTCCGTAGCGGATACAGGCAATAAGGCAGTGATCGCTGATCCTGGTTGAAGACAGCGAAAGAGGTGTATTTGGTGGGCAGTTGACCAGGATGATCGCCTATGAGGTGCCCTTGTTTACAGAGTTAGGGTTGTACCTGGTGGGTTCCTTGATGATTTGTGTGAGATTGAGGGCATCTAGCTTAGATTGTAGGACTGCCGTGGTGTTAAGCATATCCCAGTTTAGGTCACCTAACAGAACAAACTCTGAAGCTAGATGGGGCGATCAATTCACAAATGTGTCCAGGGCACAGCTGGGAGCTGAGGGGGTCGGTAGCAGGCGGCAACAGTGAGAGACTTATTTCTGGAGAGAGTAATTTTCAAAATTAGTAGTTTGAACTGTTTGGGTATGGACCTGGAAAGTATGACATTACTTTGCAGGCTATCTCTGCAGTAGACTGCAACTCCTCCCCTTTGGCCGTTCTATCTTGACGGAAGATGTTATAGATGGGTATGGAAATCTCGGAATTTTTGGTGGCCTTCCTGAGCCAGGATTCAGACATGGCAAGGACATCAGGGTTAGCAGAGTGTGCTAAAGCAGTGAGTAAAACAAACTTATGGAGGAGGCTTCTGATGTTGACATGCATGAAACCAAGGCTTTTTTGATCACAGAAGTCAACAAATGAGGGTGCCTGGGGACATGCAGGGCCTGGGTTTACCTCCACATCACCCGCGGAACAGAGAAGGAGTAGTATGAGGGTGCGGCTAAAGGCTATCAAAACTGGTCGCCTAGAGCAGTGGAGACAGAGAATAAGAGGAGCAGGTTTCTGGGCATGGTAGAATATATTCAGGGCATAATGCGCAGACAGGGGTATGGTGGGGTGCGGGTACAGCGGAGGTAAGCCCAGGCACTGGGTGATGATGAGAGAGGTTGTATCTCTGGACATGCTGGTTGTAATGGGTGAGGTCACCGCATGTGTGGGAGGTGGGACAAAGGAGGTATCAGGGGTATGAAGAGTGGAACTAAGGGCTCCATTGTGAACTAAAACAATGATAACTAACCTGAACAACAGTATACAAGGCATGTTGACATTTGAGAGAGACATACAGCGAGGCATACAGTAATCACAGGTGTTGAATTGGGAAAGCTAGCTAAACCAGTAGGTGAGACAACAACAGCTAATCAGCTAGCACAACAGCAGCAGGTAAAATGGTGTTGACTAGGCAACGGGGGCCGACAGATTAAACATAAACAAGCAGAATGGAGTACCGTGATTAATGGATTAATGGACAGTCCAGCGTGCATCAGCTATGTAGCCAAGTGATCAGTGTCCAGGGGGCAGCGGTGGATGGGGCAGGGAAGCTGGACTGGCGAGTGTTATCCAGGTTTAAAAAAAAACTAACAATGACTAAATAGCTTGTAGCTAGTTAGCTGGTTAGCTTCTGGAGGTTCTTGAGTGTGTTCTAAAAATTAAAAATAATAGCTATTCCGTATCACATTGGGTGAGGCAGGTTACCGGAAGGTATAAACAAATTAAAAATCAAAAAGAGATAGAAAGTAAATATGGGTCCAGTGAGTGTTTGGGACGCTGCGATTCAGACGGTTAGCAGGCCTGTGCTAACAAGCTAACAGTTAGTAGGCCGGGGCTAAACAAGGTAGCAGTTAGCGGACCGGGGCTAAACAAGCTAGCAGTTAGCTGTGTTTAATGTGATCTACGCTAGCTGTTAGCTGTGCTGTGCTGTGTTTAACGTGATCTACGCTAGCTGTTAGCTGTGCTGTGTTTAATGTGATCTACGCTAGCTGTTAGCTGTGCTGTGTTTAACTCTTGGAACTCCCCATCCCGGATCCGGGATCGTGACTAAAGCCTCAGGCTCATTAGCATAACGCAACGTTAACGATTTCTGAAAATCGCAAATAAAATGAAAATAATGCGTCTGCTCTCAAGCTTAGCCTTTTCTTAACAACACTGTCATCTCAGATTTTCAAAATATGCTTTTGAACCATAGAAATTGACTAATTTGTGTAAGAGTATGCAAAGCTAGCATAGCATTTTGAGTAGCATTTAGCACGCAACATTTTCACAAAAACCAGATAACCAAATAAATAAAATCATTTACCTTTGAAGAGCTTCTGATGTTTTCAATGAGGAGACTCTCAGTTACATACCAAATGCACAGTTTTTCCTGAAAGTGTCTGTGTGTAGGAGAAATCGTTCCGTTTTCTACATTGCGTCTGGCTACCGAAACGAACCGAAAATTTAGTCACCTACAACGTAAAACTTTTTCCGAATTAACTACATAATATCGACCGAAACATGGCAAACGTTGTTTGGAATCAATCCTCAAGGTGTGTTTTTCACATATCTCTTCATTGATATGCAGTTCGTGGAAGCTTGCTTTCCTCTCTGTATCCCATGGAAAAATACTGGCAGCTGCCTTTTGCGCACCAATTTCGGCGCAGGACACCGGGCGGACACCTGGTAAATGTGGTCTCTTATGGTCAATCTTCCAATGATCTGCCTACAAATACGTCACAATGCTGCAGACACCTTGGGGAAACGACAGAAAGGGCAGGCTCATTCCTCTCGCATTCACAGCCATATAAGGAGACAATGGAAAACAGAGCCTCAAAAATCCTGCTCATTTCGGATGCCGTCTCATCTTGGTTTTGCCTGAAGCTCACGTTCTAGGGCACGCAGAGAAAATATCTTGGTAGTTCTGGACACGTCAGAGTGTTTTCTTTTAGAAAGCTATCAATTATATGCATAGTCGAGCATCTTTTTGTGACAAAATATCTTGTTTAAAACGGGAACGTTTTTCATCCAAAAATGAAATAGCGCCCCCAGAGCATCAACAGGTTAACGTGATCCTGCGCTAGCTGTTATCTGTGCTGTGTTTAAAGTGATCTACTCTTGCTGTTAGCTGTGCTGTGTTTAAAGGGATCTACGCTAGCTGTTAGCTGTGCTGTGTTTAAAGTGATCTACGCTAGCTGTTAGCTGTACTGTGTTTAAAGTGATCTACGCTAGCTGTTAGCTGTGCTGTGTTTAACGTGATCTACGCTAGCTGTTAGCTGTGCTGTGTTTAATGTGATCTATGCTAGCTGTTAGCTGTACTGTGTTTAAAGTGATCCACACGCTAGCTGTTAGCTGTGCTGTGCTTTGTTTAACGGATCTACGCTAGCTGTTAGCTGTGCTGTGTTTAAAGTGAACTACGCTAGCTTTTAGCTGTGCTGTGTTTAACATGATCTATGCTAGCTGTTAGCTGTGCTGTTTTTAAAAGTGATCTATGCTAGCTGTTAGCTGTGCTGTGTTTAAAGTGATCTACGCTAGCTGTTAGCTGTGCTGTGTTTAAAGTGATCTACGCTAGCTGTTAGCTGTGCTGTGTTTAACGTGATCTACGCTAGCTGTTAGCTGTACTGTGCTGTGTTGAGCTTTGCTGGGTCTCTGTCTGCTCTGAGAGTTGTGGGGAGCCTTTAGAGTTGGCCCGGTCATTCCTGTTCACACATAGTAACATCCTGCAGTCTGTCACACACACACACTCATGCACGCACACACACACACACACACACACACACACACACACACACACACACACACACACACACACACACACACACACACACACACACACACACACACACACACACACACACACACACACACACACACACACACACACACACACACACAGCTTAGAGACAGGAGTTTCAAAACCCTTTAACAAGTGCATTACCCAATCACCACACATCCCGCGTTACCTCTCCTCTCCTTCTAAACACAGCTGTGCTCTCCCACGCACAGAAACCATTGTCACGCTTCTTCGTACGATTTCCATTTCAAACAGAGCCAATATCAAACTTGATCCCCCCACTGAAACCCTCCCAACACCAGATACGCGTGTGGGTCAATCCGGGCCAATCCGCCCCTTTCTGCCATATCAATAAACCATTATTATTTCCTTCATAGACAGTCAATAGCCATAGCATGAACATGCAAAAAAAAAAAAAAAAATGTCAAAGAGTATGTAATGGGTAATCAGAGGATCATCAGGTAATCAGGGAAGCGAGTCCATTTGGTAACCCAGTCATCTGTGTTTGTATTGATTTTGCTCAGTGTCATCAGGTTGTTAATATCGGGAGGTCATAGGAGAGTGATACACCCAGTTGAGTGGCGATGACCCTTTGTCTGAGACGATCAACAAATACCTGCAGGTTCCTTCAAACAGTGTGTGTGTGTGAGAGAGAGAGAGAGAGAGAGAGAGAGAGAGACTGAGACTGAGACTGAGACTGAGAGAGACTGAGACTCAGAGAGAGACAGAGAGAGACTGAGAGAGACTGAGACTGAGAGAGAGACAGAGAGAGACTGAGAGAGACTGAGACTGAGACTGAGAGAGACTGAGACTGGGAGATAGACAGAGAGAGACTGAGAGAGACTGAGACTCAGAGAGAGACAGAGAGTGACTGAGAGAGACTGAGACTGAGAGAGAGACAGAGAGAGACTGAGAGAGACTGAGACTGAGACTGAGAGAGACTGAGAGAGACTGAGACTGAGAGAGACTGAGACTGGGAGAGACTGAGACTGGGAGAGAGACAGAGAGAGACTGAGAGAGACTGAGACTGAGAGAGACTGAGACTGGGAGAGACTGAGACTGGGAGAGAGACAGAGAGAGACTGAGAGAGACTGAGACTCAGAGAGAGACAGAGAGAGACTGAGAGAACAGAGAGAGACAGAGCAAGACAGAGACTGAGGAATGCAGAGGAGAGACAGAGGGAGCTGAAGGGCAGAGAGACAGAGACGGAGAGAGAGAGACTGAGAGAGAGAGAGACAGAGAAAGACAGAGAGAGGAGCAGAGAAGAGACAGAGAGGCAGAGAGACTGAGAGAGACAGAGAGAGACCAGAGCCAGATGAGAGAGACTGAAGATGCAGAGAGAGACAGAGAGACACAGAGAACACAGAGAGACAGAAAGACAGGAGAGAGAGAGAGACTGAGGAGAGAGAGAGACAGAAAGACAGAGAGACAGAGAGAGACAGAGAGAGACAGAGAGATAGAGAAGAGAGACAGAGAGAGACTGAGAGAGACAGAGAGAGACTGAGAGAGAGACAGAGAGAGACTGAGAGAGACTGAGAGAGACTGAGACTGAGAGAGACTGAGACTGAGAGAGACTGAGACTGGGAGAGAGACAGAGAGAGACTGGAGAGAGACTGACAGAGAGACAGAGACAGAAAAATACAGAGAGAGATAGACAGAGACTGACAGAGACAGACGAGAGTGAGAGAGAGACTGAGAGAGACGAGAGACAGAGGCAAGACTGAGAGAGACTGAGACATAAAGAGAGACAGAGAGAGACATGAGAAAGACAGAGAGAGACAGAGAGACTGAGAGAGACAGAGACAGAGAGAGACTGAGAGAGACTGAGACTGAGAGACAGAGACAGACTGAGACTGAGAGAGAGACAGAGAGAGACTGAGAGAGACTGAGACTGAGAGAGACTGAGAGAGACTGAGAGAGACTGAGACTGAGAGAGACAGAGAGAGACTGAGAGAGACTGAGAGAGACTGAGAGAGACTGAGAGAGAGACATAGAGAGACTAAGAGAGACTGAGAGAGAGACATAGAGAGACCGAGAGAGACAGAGAGAGAGAGAGAGAGACAGAGAGAGGCAGAGTGAGAGAGAGACTGAGACTTAGAGAGACTGAGAGAGAGAGAGAGATATACTGAGAGAGACAGAGACAGAGAGTGAGAGAGACTGAGAGTGAGAGATACAGAGACAGAGAGTGAGAGATACAGAGACAGAGAGTGAGAGACATAGAGAGACTAAGAGAGACTGAGAGAGAGACATAGAGAGACCGAGAGAGACAGAGAGAGAGAGAGAGAGACATAGAGAGGCAGAGTGAGAGAGAGACTGAGACTGAGAGAGACTGAGAGAGAGAGAGAGACATATACTGAGAGAGACAGAGAGAGAGCGAGAGAGAGAGAGAGAGAGACTGAGAGAGACAGAGAGAGAGAGAGAGAGAGAGAGACTGAGAGAGACTGAGACTGAGAGAGACTGGGAGAGAGAGGGACAGAGACTGAGAGAGCGACTGAGAGAGACTGAGAGAGACTGAGAGAGAGAGACTGAGAGAGAGACAGAAAGAGACTGGAGAGAGACTGAGACTGAGACTGACAAGACTGAGACTAAGAGAGACTGAGAGAGAGACAGAGAGAGACTGAGAGAGACTGAGACTCAGAGAGAGACAGAGATTAGACTGAGAGAGACTGAGAGAGAGACATAGAATGTATATATAGAGACTGAGAGAGAGACATAGAGAGACTGATATATATTACAGACTTATATATATACATATTATATACTAAGAGAGACTGAGAGAGAGACAGATATATAGAGAGACAGAGAAGATATATAAGAGAGACATAGATAGGCAGACTCAGAGAGAGACAGAGAGAGACTGAGAGAGACTGAGAGAGACTGAGACTGAGACTGAGAGAGACTGAGACTGGGAGAGACTGAGACTGAGAGAGACTGAGACTGGGAGAGAGACAGAGAGAGACTGAGAGAGACTGAGACTCAGAGAGAGACAGAGAGAGACTGAGAGAGACAGAGAGAGACTGAGAGAGACTGAGAGAGACTGAGAGAGACTGAGACTGAGAGAGACTGAGACTGAGAGAGACTGAGACTGGGAGAGAGACAGAGAGAGACTGAGAGAGACTGAGACTCAGAGAGAGACAGAGAGAGACTGAGAGAGACAGAGATAGACTGAGAGAGACTGAGACTCAAAGAGAGACAGAGAGAGACTGAGAGAGACTGGGACTGAGAGAGAGACAGAGAGAGACTGAGAGAGACTGAGACTGAGACTGAGAGAGACTGAGACTGGGAGAGAGACAGAGAGAGACTGAGAGAGACTGAGACTCAGAGAGAGACAGAGAGAGACTGAGAGAGACTGAGACTGAGAGAGAGACAGAAAGAGACTGAGAGAGACTGAGACTGAGACTGAGAGAGACTGAGACTGGGAGAGAGACAGAGAGAGACTGAGAGAGACTGAGACTCAGAGAGAGACAGAGAGAGACTGAGAGAGACTGAGAGAGAGACATAGAGAGACTGAGAGAGACTGAGAGAGAGACATAGAGAGACTGAGACTGAGACTGAGAGAGACTGAGACTGGGAGAGAGACAGAGAGAGACTGAGAGAGACTGAGACTCAGAGAGAGACAGAGAGAGACTGAGAGAGACTGAGACTGAGAGAGAGACAGAAAGAGACTGAGAGAGACTGAGACTGAGAAAGACTGAGACTGGGAGAGAGACAGAGAGAGACTGAGAGAGACTGAGACTCAGAGAGAGACAGAGAGAGACTGAGAGAGACTGAGAGAGAGACATAGAGAGACATAGAGAGACTGAGAGAGACTGAGAGAGAGACATAGAGAGACTGAGACTGAGAGAGACTGAGACTGGGAGAGAGACAGAGAGAGACTGAGAGAGACTGAGACTCAGAGAGAGACAGAGAGAGACTGAGAGAGACTGAGACTGAGAGAGAGACAGAGAGAGACTGAGAGAGACTGAGACTGAGACTGAGAGAGACTGAGACTGGGAGAGAGACAGAGAGAGACTGAGAGAGACTGAGACTCAGAGAGAGACAGAGAGAGACTGAGAGAGACTGAGACTGAGAGAGAGACAGAGAGAGACTGAGAGAGACTGAGAGAGAGACATAGAGAGACTGAGAGAGACTGAGCGAGACAGAGAGAGACATAGAAAGACTAAGAGAGACTGAGAGAGACTGAGACTGAGACTGAGAGAGACTGAGACTGGGAGAGAGACAGAGAGAGACTGAGAGAGACTGAGACTCAGAGAGAGACAGAGAGAGACTGAGAGAGACTGAGAGAGACTGAGAGACTGAGAGAGACTGAGACTGGGAGAGACTGAGACT
>NW_027010845.1:0-28122 GCF_036934945.1 Oncorhynchus masou masou | reverse complement strand
GTCTTGTGTACTTTCCTTGTGTAGTTTCTGTGTAGTTTCCTTGTGTAGTTTCCTTGTATTGCTTCCATTTGCAGTTGCCTTGTGTAGTTTCCTTGTGTTGTTTCATTGTGTAGTTTTCGTGTGTAGTTTCAGTGTAATTTTCTAGTTAGTCAGTATGGAGCAGCTTCTAACATGACACTGCCCCAAGAGATGAATAACATTATCGTCTGTAATGCTTCAATCTGGTGTCTTCTACCCGAACCCTTTCTTTTTACTTCACTCATAATAATCCTATTGATCATGACATTTGTATTCACACTACTTTAGGAGCCTCCAATTTTTGCAACACAATCTATTTTTTCTACAATTTCAGATAAGTTGGCGACAAATTATCTTCCTTCCTTTCTTTATCTGGCCGGTGGAGAAACGGAGTGATGAAGCAATGTCGTTGAAACGCGCCTTGTCTGGTCTGGTCAGCAGCTGATCTACTGGGTCCTGGCCAGCAGCTGATCTACTGGGTCCGGGCCAGCAGCTGATCTACAGGGTCCTGGCCAGCAGCTGATCTACTGGGTCCTGGTCAGCAGCTGATCTACAGCATCATGGCCAGCAGCTGATCTACAGCATCGTGGCCAGCAGCTGATCTACATCATCATGGTCAGCAGCTGATCTACAGCATCATGGCCAGCAGCTGATCTACAGCATCATGGTCAGCAGCTGATCTACAGGGTCCTGGCCAGCAGCTGATCTACAGGGTCCTGGTCAGCAGCTGATCTACTGGGTCCTGGCCAGTAGCTGATCTACAGGGTCCTGGCCAGTAGCTGATCTACAGGGTCCTGGCCCGTAGCTGATCTACAGGGTCCTGGTCTGGCCAGCAGCTGATCTACAGGGTCCTGGCCAGCAGCTGATCTACTGGGTCCTGGTCAGCAGCTGATCTACAGCATCATGGCCAGCAGCTGATCTACAGCATCGTGGCCAGCAGCTGATCTACATCATCATGGTCAGCAGCTGATCTACAGCATCATGGCCAGCAGCTGATCTACAGCATCATGGTCAGCAGCTGATCTACAGGGTCCTGGCCAGCAGCTGATCTACAGGGTCCTGGTCAGCAGCTGATCTACAGGGTCCTGGCCAGTAGCTGATCTACAGGGTCCTGGCCAGTAGCTGATCTACAGGGTCCTGGCCCGTAGCTGATCTACAGGGTCCTGGTCTGGCCAGCAGCTGATCTACAGGGTCCTGGCCAGCACCTGATCTACAGGGTCCTGGCCAGCACCTGATCTACAGGGTCTTGGCCAGCAGCTGACCTACAGGGTCCTGGTCTGGACTGGCCAGCAGCTGATCTACTGGGTCCTGCCAGCAGCTGATCTACTGGCTCCTGGTCAGCAGCTGATCTACATCATCATGGCCAGCAGCTGACCTACAGGGTCCTGGTCTGGCCAGCAGGTGATCTACAGGGTCCTGGTCTGGCCTGGTCAGCAGCTGATCTACTGGGTCCTGGCCAGCAGCTGATCTACTGGGTCCTGGCCAGCAGCTGATCTACTGGGTCCTGGTCAGCAGCTGATCTACAGCATCATGGCCAGCAGCTGATCTACTGGGTCCTGGTCAGCAACTGATCTACAGCATCATGGCCAGCAGCTGATCTACAGCATCATGGCCAGCAGCTGATCTACTGGGTCCTGGTCAGCAGCTGATCTACTGGGTCCTGGTCAGCAGCTGATCTACAGCATCATGACCAGCAGCTGATCTACAGCATCATGGCCAGCAGCTGATCTACAACATCATGGTCAGCAGTTGATCTACAACATCATGGTCAGCAGCTGATCTACAGCATCATGGCCAGCAGCTGATCTACAGCATCATGGTCAGCAGCTGATCTACAGCATCATGGCCAGCATCTGACCTACAGCACCATGGTCAGCAGCTGATCTACAGCATCATGGCCAGCATCTGACCTACAGGGTCTTATTTCCCAACAGCCTTTGTCCATATTGTTTAAGAATGGAGGGTCTTTGTGGGCTAGAGTCTTTATAGATCAAGATGATTTAAAACTGACTCTCCGTTCTACACGACCAGGGCTGTTAACTCTCAGTTTACAAGCCATCTGTTGTAAGACCAGCTAAATCAAAGCACTGGCTCAAAGTCCAAAATGGGAAACAAGGTCGGTGGTGAGATCATGATGCAAAAGCTGTCAAAATAGACTTTGTGTTACGCAACTATGTTTAGTGCTCAGTCAAAAAGATATATTGTATGACAGTTCCTAAACTGTAGCCAGTTGAAATCGGTCTTTCTCATTGTTTCACTCACAATGTTGCTAAGTAAATTGGGGATGGTGCTCGAGGGACATGGAGTGGTGGGTTACTAGTGTGTTTACTAGTGGGGTTACTAGTGAGGTTACTAGTGTGTGTACTAGTGTGGTTACTAGTGGGGTTACTAGTGGGGTTACTAGTGGGGTTACTAGTGTAGTTACTAGTGGGGTTACTAGTGTAGTTTACTAGTGTGGTTACTAGTGGGGTTACTAGTGTAGTTACTAGTGGGGTTACTAGTGTAGTTACTAGTGGGGTTACTAGTGGGGTTACTAGTGTGTGTACTAGTGTGGTTACTAGTGGGGTTACTAGTGGGGATACTAGTGGGGTTACTAGTGGGGTTACTAGTGTAGTTACTAGTGGGGTTACTGGTGTGTGTACTAGTGGGGTTACTAGTGGGGTTACTAGTGGGGTTACTAGTGGGGTCACTAGTGGGGTCACTAGTGTGGTTACTAGAGTGGTTACTAGTGGGGTTACTAGTGTGGTTACTAGTGTGGTTACTAGTGTAGTTACTAGTGGGGTTACTAGTGTGTTTACTAGTGTGGTTACTAGTGGGGTTACTAGTGTGGTTACTAGTGTGGTTACTAGTGGGGTTACTAGTGTAGTTACTAGTGTGTTTACTAGAGGGGTTACTAGTGTGTTTACTAGTGTGTTTACTAGTGGGGTTACTAGTGTGGTTACTAGTGGGGTTACTAGTGTAGTTACTAGTGGGGTTACTAGCGTGTTTACTAGTGGGGTTACTAGTGTAGTTACTAGTGTGTTTACTAGTGGGGTTACTAGCGTGGTTACTAGTGTAGTTACTAGTGTGTTTACTAGTGTGTTTACTAGTGTGTTTACTAGAGGGGTCACTAGTGTGTTTACTAGTGTGTTTACTAGTGTGGTTACTAGTGTGTTTACTAGAGGGGTCACTAGTGGGGTTACTAGTGGGATTACTAGTGGGGTTACTAGGGTGTTTCCTAGTGGGGTTGCTACTGGGATTACTAGTGTGTTTACTAGTGTGTTTACTAGTGAGGTTACTAGTGGGGTTACTAGTGGGGTAACTAGTGGGGTTACTAGTGGGGTTAATAGTGTGTCTACTAGTGGGGTCACTAGTTTGGTTACTAGTGGGGTTACTAGTGGGGTCACTAGTGGGGTCACTAGTGTGGTTACTAGAGTGGTTACTAGTGGGGTTACTTGTGTTACATCAGTACAGTCTGAAACTCGAGGCTGGTCAAGCTGAACCCTTCCATCAGTACAGTCTGAACCTAGAGGCTGGTCAAGCCGAACCCTTCCATCAGTACAGTCTGAACCTAGAGGCTGGTCAAGATGAACCCTTCCATCAGTACAGTCTGAACCTAGTGGCTGGTCAAGATGAACCCTTCCATCAGTACAGTCTGAACCTAGAGGCTGGTCAAGCTGAACCCTTCCATCAGTACAGTCTGAACCTAGAGGCTGGTCAAGCTGAACCCTTCCATCGGTACAGTCTGAACCTCGAGGCTGGTCAAGCTGAACCCTTCCATCAGTACAGTCTGAACCTAGAGGCTGGTCAAGCTGAACCCTTCCATCAGTACAGTCTGAACCTAGAGGCTGGTCAAGCTGAACCCTTCCATCAGTACAGTCTAAACCTCGAGGCTGGTCAAGCCAAACCCTTCCATCAGTACAGTCTGAACCTAGAGGCTGGTCAAGCTGATCCCTTCCATCAGTACAGTCTGAACCTAGAGGCTGGTCAAGCCGAACCCTTCTATCAGTACAGTCTGAACCTAGAGGCTGGTCAAGCCGAACCCTTCCATCAGTACAGTCTGAACCTAGAGGCTGGTCAAGATGAGCCCTTCCATCAGTACAGTCTGAACCTAGAGGCTGGTCAAGCTGAACCCTTCCATCAGTACAGTCTGAACCTAGAGGCTGGTCAAGCTGAACCCTTCCATCAGTACAGTCTGAACCTAGAGGCTGGTCAAGCTGAACCCTTACATCAGTACAGTCTGAACCTAGAGGCTGGTCAAGCTGAACCCTTCCATCAGTACAGTCTGAACCTAGAGGCTGGTCAAGCTGAACCCTTCCATCAGTACAGTCTGAACCTAGAGGCTGGTCAAGCTGAACCCTTCCATCAGTACAGTCTGAACCTAGAGGCTGGTCAAGCTGAACCCTTCCATCAGTACAGTCTGAACCTAGAGGCTGGTCAAGTTGAACCCTTCCATCAGTACAGTCTGAACCTAGAGGCTGGTCAAGCTGAACCCTTCTATCAGTACAGTCTGAACCTTGATCAGGTATTCCCAAACTGGGGTATGCTCAATGCCGTCGGGGTTACGCCCCAAAAAAAGTTATACTTTTTTTCACATTTTCAAACATTCCATTTATATTTTCCAACGGGGCCATACATTTGGATTAGTTTTTTTTTCTCTCGTCTAAGTAGCCTCGTTTCACTGCCAAAAATGAAATTAACCATCTAGTGTTCAGCAAAATAACAACACACTGTCAAATACAGGTAGTCTAGTCAAACAATTAACATCCAATCACATTAACCATTACTCTCTCGCAGGAAGCCTTCACTCTTGCGCTAACTTTGACAAACGAAACATGCCCATTTGAAAAATAAGCCATGGGATTGTTTTGAGTGAGAATAAAGACAACTTTCGAGTAGTTAGACATGTATAAAAGCAACAGATACCATTAATAAGAAGGGGCTAGAAGCGTCTTATATGGTGATCTCCTGAGTGGCTAGGACAGGCAAGCCCATACTATTGTGGAGGACTTCCTTCCTGCTGCCGTGGATATGACTAGGACAGGCAAGGCCCAAACTATTGTGGAGGACTTCCTTCTTCTTCCTGCTGCCGCAAATATGGCTGGGACAATACTGGGGGAAAAGGCCAACAAAAACTATACAGACAATATCTTCATCAAACGGCACTGTTTGACGACGCATCAGTGACTTGGCAGATGTTTTGAAACAATTACTGCTTCGCATACGAGCCAGTGACTTCTATACGCTACAGCTGGATGAGTCAACATTTATGGGGGGTCATTTAAGGAAGACATCCTCTTCTGGAAACCGGTACAGACAACAGTGACATCAAATGGACTTGGTGGTCAAGATGTGTTGGTATCTGTAGTGATGGATGTGTTGGTATCTGTAGTGTTGGATGTGTTGGTATCTGTACTGATGGATGTGTTGGTATCTGTACTGATGGATGTGTTGGTTTCTGTACTGATGGATGTGTTGGTATCTGTACTGATGGATGTGTTGGTTTCTGTACTGATGGATGTGTTGGTATCTGTACTGATGGATGGGTTGGTATCTGTACTGATGGATGTGTTGGTTTCTGTACTGATGGATGGGTTGGTATCTGTACTGATGGATGTGTTGGTATCTGTACTGATGGATGTGTTGGTATCTGTACTGATGGATGTGTTGGTTTCTGTACTGATGGATGTGTTGGTATCTGTACTGATGGATGTGTTGGTTTCTGTACTGATGGATGTGTTGGTATCTGTACTGATGGATGTGTTGGTATCTGTACTGATGGATGTGTTGGTTTCTGTACTGGTGGATGTGTTGGTTTCTGTACTGATGGATGTGTTGGTTTCTGTACTGATGGATGTGTTGGTATCTGTACTGATGGATATGTTGGTATCTGTACTGATGGATGTGTTGGTATCTGTACTGATGTATGTGTTGGTATCTGTACTGACAGGGAAACATAGTGGAATGGACTTGGTGGTCAAGATGTGTTGGTATCTGTACTGAAAGAGAGACATAGTGGAGTGGTAACGAGTGTTCAAGCAGTTGCTTCCAACGCCACATGGGTTCACTGCAGCATCCACCTAGAGGCTCTTGCTGCCAAGGGAATGCCTGACAGCTTGAAAGATGTTTTGGACACTACAGTGAAAATGGTTAACTTTGTTAAAGCAAGGCCCCTGAACTCTCGTGTATGTTCTGCGTTATGCAATGATATGGGCAGCGACCATGTAACGCTTTTACAACATACAGAAGTGCGCTGGTTATCAAGGGGCAAAGTATTTTTTAATTGAGAGCTTAAAGTTTTCTTTACTGGCCATAATTTTCATTCGTCTGACCGCTTGCATGATGATGAGTTTCTCACACAAATGGCCTGTCTGGGTGATGTTTTTTTCTCACCTGACTAATGATCTGAGTCTACGATTACAGGGACTCTCCGCAACTGTATTCAAATTGCGGGACATAATTGAGGCTATGATTAAAAGTTGGAGCTCTTCTCTGTCTGCATTAACAAGGACAACACACAGGTCTTTCCATCATTGTATGATTTGTTTTATGTGTAAATGAACTCAAGCTTACAGACAATGTCAAATGTGATATAGCGAAGCACCTAAGCGAGTTTTGTGCACAATTACGCAGGTACTTTCCAGAAACAGACGACACAAACAACTGGATTCGTTATCTCTTTCATGCCCTGCCTCCAGTCCACTTATCGATATCTGAACAAGAGCCTCATCGAAATTGTAACAAGCGGTTCTGTGAAAAATGTATTTAATCGGAAGCCACTGACAGATTTCTGATTGGGCTTCGCTCAGTTTCTTGCCTTGGAAAATCACTCTGTTAAGACACTGATGCCCTTTGCAACCATCAAATCAAATCGCATTTTATTTGTCACATACACATGGTTAGCAGATGTTAATGCGAGTGTAGCGAAATGCTTGTGCTTCTAGTTCGACAATGCAGTAATAACCAACAAGTAATCGAGCTAACAATTCCAAAACTAATACCTTATAGACACAAGTGTAAAGGGATAAAGAATATGTACATAAAGATATATGAATGAGTGATGGTACAGAGCGGCATAGGCAAGATACAGTAGATGGTATTGAGTACAGTATATACATATGAGATGAGTATGTAAACAAAGTGGCATAGTTAAAGTGGCTAGTGATACATGTATTACATAAAGATGCGGTAGATGATATAGAGTACAATATATACGTATACATATGAGATGAATAATGTCGGGTATGTAAACATTATATTAGGTAGCATTGTTTAAAGTGGCTAGTGATATATTTTACATCATTTCCCATCAATTCCCAATTAAAGTGGCTGGAGTTGAGTCAGTGTGTTGGCAGCAGCCACTCAATGTTAGTGGTGGCTGTTTAACAGTCTGATGGCCTTGAGATAGAAGCTGTTTTCAGTCTCTCAGTCCCAGCTTTGATGCACCTGTACTGACCTCGCCTTCTGGATGATAGCGGGGTGAACAGGCAGTGGCTCGGTGGTTGTTGTCCTTGATGAACTTTATGGCCTTCCTGTGACATCGGGTGGTGTAGGTGTCCTGGAGGGCAGGTAGTTTGCTCCCCGTGATGCGTTGTGCAGACCTCACTACCCTCTGGAGAGCCTTATGGTTGTGGGCGGAGCAGTTGCCGTACCAATCGGTGATACAGCCTGACAGGATGCTCTCGATTGTGCATCTGTAGAAGTTTGTGAGTGCTTTTGGTGACAAGCCGAATTTCTTCAGCCTCCTGAGGTTGAAGAGGCGCTACTGCGCCTTCTTCACGATGCTGTCTGTGTGGGTGGAACTTAAAAAGGAACTTAAAACTTTATGATGACGGAAGTGAGTGCTACGGGGCGGTAGTCGTTTAGCTCAGTTACCTTAGCTTTCTTGGGAACAGGAACAATGGTGGCCCTCTTGAAGCATGTGGGAACAACAGACTGGGATAGGGATTGATTGAATATGTCCGTAAACACACCAGCCAGCTGGTCTGCGCATGCTCTGAGTGCGCTAAAGCTGGGGATGCCGTCTGGGCCTGCAGCCTTGTGAGGGTTAACACGTTAAATGTTTTCCTCACGTCGGCTGCAGTGAAGGAGAGTCTGCATGTTTTGGATGCGGCCGTGTCAGTGGCACTGTATTGTCCTCAAAGCGGGCAAAAGTTATTTAGTCTGCCTGGGAGCAAGACTTCCTGGTCTGTGACGGGGCTGGTTTTCTTTTTGTAATCCGTGATTGACTGCAGACCCTGCCACATACCTCTTGTGTCTGAGCCGTTGAATTGAGATTCTACTTTGTCTCTATACTGACGCTTCGCTTGTTTGATTGCCTTGCGGAGGGAATAGCTACACTGTTTGTATTCGGTCATGTTTCCGGTCACCTTGCCCTGATTAAAAGCAGTGGTTCGAGCTTTCAGTTTTACGCGAATGCTGCCATCAATCCACGGTTTCTGGTTTGGGAATGTACCTATGTGAGAGTGGATTCTCTCTCACTAGCATGACAACTAAATACAGGCACAGACTGTGTGGAAAATGATTTAAGACTGAGACTCTCTCCAATACAACCCAACATTGCAGAGTTCTGTGCATCCTGTCAAACAGACCCTTCTCATTAACCTGTGGTGAGTTATTCTCCATTTACGATAAACAAATAATGTTTTATATGTAAGACGGCTAAATAAAGACCAAAATGATTTATTATTAATATATTATTATTTGTGCCGTGGTCCTATAAGAGCTCTTTGTCACTTCCCACGAGTAGGGTTGTGACAAAAAGTCACACTCATTCTTATGTTTAATAAATGTATCGTATAGTGTGTGTGTGGCAGGCTTACAATGGTGGCAAAAAACAACATTTGAGAGTGCGCTGCCCCTGGTGCTTAGAGGGGGGTACGTAGCTGGAGGTTGAATGTTTGAAGGGGTACGGGCCTATAAAACGTTTGGGAACCACTGACCTAGAGAGAGGAAAGAATGTGTCTTTCAACTGTAAATGTGTCAAAGGAATTACAAGGCTTCCTTCCATACGTCACATTGGTGATATTTCAACAAGCCACAGAGTACTTTTGTAGGAGTACACATCTACAATTTGGGTATTTTGTCAAGCAGAAAGCAATTAAACAGATGAATTTATTGTGACATGTACAAGAACCAAATCAATTCCTGTCCCCGTTTCTAAAAGTTGAAGTTCTTTTTGTTGACAGATTTGTTTTTTCACAGGCGTTTTCTTCATTTCGTTTCCCATATTGATATTTAACTAAATATTGGCCTGAATTCAACCCTTTTTATTGACGATAACCAATTACTTTAATGTATTTAAGTAACACTTTGTATGGTTTTATTGCTGCTTATTGACCTCTACAGTAATTTGGGGGATGTTTATATTTGTCCTGTTACACACAATTTGTAACTGAACTGTATTTGTTTGCATATCCCATCTTCCCCTAGACACACACAGGGAGTGGGGTCACAGCCAAGGTCACCATATCCCAACTCCCTCTGAGACCCCCACAGGGAGTGGGGTCACAGCCAAGGTCACCATATCTCAACTCCCCCTGAGACCCCCACAGGGAGTGAGGTCACAGCCAGGGTCACCATATCTCAACTCCCCCTGAGACCCCCACAGGGAGAGGGGTCACAGCCAAGGTCACCATATCTCAACTCCCCCTGAGATCCCCACAGGGAGTGAGGTCACAGCCAGGGTCACCATATCTCAACTCCCCCTGAGACCCCCACAGGGAGTGAGGTCACAGCCAAGGTCACCATATCTCAACTCCCCCTGAGACCCCCACAGGGAGTGGGGTCACAGCCAAGGTCACCATATCTCAACTCCCCCTGAGACCCCCACAGGGAGTGAGGTCACAGCCAGGGTCACCATATCTCAACTCCCCCTGAGACCCCCACAGGGAGTGAGGTCACAGCCAGCGTCACCATATCTCAACTCCCCCTGAGACCCCCACGGGAGTGGGGTCACAGCCAGGGTCACCATATCCCAACTCCCCCTGAGACCCCCACGGGAGTGGGGTCACAGCCAAGGTCACCATATCCCAACTCCCTCTGAGACACCCAAAGGGAGTGGGGTCACAACCAGGGGCACGATATCCCAACTCCCCCGAGACCGCCACAGGGAGTGGGGTCACAGCCAGGGTCACCATTGTACTGTGCCCCTGGACCAATTAGGGTTAAGTGCTTTGCTCAAGGGCACAGTGACATGTCTATTTTTTACCTTGTCAGCTCCGGTAGTCAAACCAGCAACCTTTCGGTCACTGGACCAACACTCAAACCTCAAGGACACCTGGCTACCTGCTGCAATCAGACGTACATGTTAATCACAGATACAGCTCTCTCTCTCTCTCTCTCTCTCTCTCTCTCTCTCTCTCGCTCTCTCTCTGTGTTAAAATGAGATCTTCTCAGACCAGCTCAGCTGTCTGAAAGAGATCTGTACCCCTACTGTATGTCATCTGTTTGTTGCTGTTGCATTAATTGACATTGATTTAAACAGACCTTTTATTTAGTCATAATTGTGGATGAATGACCTGTAATTTGGTCAGCTTCCTCTCAGAACCTACCACAGCCCAGTCTCCATCCCAGACATTAGGTTGGGTCAAAGGCAGTACAGATACACATAGTAAAAGGAGGATGCCATTTCTTCTTTTGAGGTATAATGGGGTGTGTGTGTGTGCGCGTGTGTGTAATGCGGAACAGTCCTTGTATCAGTTGGCACCTGTTAAGCATTACACTCACCACATAAAGTGAGAGCTGCAGAGAGAGTTTAGTGACCCCGCAGAGCATCGGGAAGACCATTAAGTAACGTTTTCCACATATGTCTTTACAGCCATAAAGCACACGTTTCCTCCCTTTCCTGCAATCGCTCTGCATTTACATGCTAATTGCTGTAAACAAAGGTCTTGTCTGTGAGAATATCATGTGAAATGGAACATTAGCACAGACCTTGTAATGACTGTCCTCTGTATATGGTCGAGTGCATGCAAACTTTCTGCAACTCATTTACTGAACTTTGACCTTTACAACATCATCTCCTGATGATCATTATCAGCCTGTTTCCCCGGCACAGATGAGGCCTAACCCCGGAGTAAGAGCACGTTCATCTAGGACTAAACTTCATCTGTGTCCGGGAATCCGGCCCTATGAGAGCCATTTCAGGGTGGCATACGTTATCTTTTATAGACCTAGTCCTATTCATTGAGTATACGTTATCTTTCATAGACCTAGTCCTATTCATTGCGTATACATGATCTTTTATAGACCTAGTCATATTCATTGAGTATACATTATCTTTTATAGTCCTGGTCCTATTCATTGAGTATACATTATCTTTTATAGACCTAGTCATATTCATTGAGTATACATTATCTTTTATAGACCTAGTCATATTCATTGAGTATACATTATCTTTTATAGACCTAGTCCTATTCATTGAGTATACGTTATCTTTTATATTCCTAGTGCTATTCATTGAGTATACATTATCTTTCATAGACCTAGTCCTATTCATTGAGTATACGTTATCTTTTATAGACCTAGTCCTATTCATTGAGTATACGTTATCTTTTATATTCCTAGTGCTATTCATTGAGTATACATTATCTTTCATAGACCTAGTCCTATTCATTGAGTATACGTTATCTTTTATAGACCTAGTCCTATTCATTGAGTATACATTATCTTTTATAGACCTAGTCCTATTCATTGAGTATACATTATCTTTTATAGACCTAGTCCTATTCATTGAGTATACATTATCTTTTATAGTCCTAGTCCTATTCATTGAGTATACATTATCTTTTATATTCCTAGTCCTATTCATTGAGTATACGTTATCTTTTATATTCCTAGTCCTATTCATTGAGTATACATTATCTTCGGGGTGTTGTGTTGTTTCAGGCAGCCAGGAGGGAGTTGTTTTATTTCAGGCAGCCAGGAGGGAGTTGTGTTGTTTCAGGCAGCCAGGAGGGAGTTGTGTTGTTTCAGGCAGCCAGGAGGGAGTTGTCTTATTTCAGGCAGCCAGGGGGGAGTTGTGTTGTTTCAGGCAGCCAGGAGGGAGTTGTGTTGTTTCAGGCAGCCAGGAGGGAGTTGTGTTGTTTCAGGCAGCCAGGAGGGAGTTGTGTTGTTTCAGGCAGCCAGGAGGGAGTTGTGTTGTTTCAGGCAGCCAGGAGGGAGTTGTGTTGTTTCAGGCAGCCAGGAGGGAGTTGTGTTGTTTCAGGCAGCCAGGAGGGAGTTGTGTTGTTTTTACATTTTACATTTTTACATTTACATTTAAGTCATTTAGCAGACGCTCTTATCCAGAGCGACTTACAAATTGGTGAATTCACCTTCTGACATCCAGTGGAACAGCCACTTTACAATAGTGCATCTAAATCATCAAGGGGGAGGGGGGTGAGAAGGATTACTTATCCTATCCTAGGTATTCCTTGAAGAGGTGGGGGTTTCAGGTGTCTCCGGAAGGTGGTGATTGACTCCGCTGTCCTGGCGTCGTGAGGGAGTTTGTTCCACCATTGGGGGGCCAGAGCAGCGAACAGTTTTGACTGGGCTGAGCGGGAACTGTACTTCCTCAGTGGTAGGGAGGCGAGCAGGCCAGAGGTGGATGAACGAGTGCCCTTGTTTGGGTGTAGGGCCTGATCAGAGCCTGGAGGTACTGCGGTGCCGTTCCCCTCACAGCTCCGTAGGCAAGCACCATGGTCTTGTAGCGGATGCGAGCTTCAACTGGAAGCCAGTGGAGAGAGCGGAGGAGCGGGGTGACGTGGAGAGAACTTGGGAAGGTTGAACACAAGACGGGCTGCGGCGTTCTGGATGAGTTGTAGGGGTTTGATGGCACAGGCAGGGAGCCCAGCCAACAGCGAGCTGCAGTAATCCAGACGGGAGATGACAAGTGCCTGGATTAGGACCTGCGCCGCTTCCTGTGTGAGGCAGGGGCGACTCTGCGGATGTTGTAGAGCATGAACCTACAGGAACGGGCCACCGCCTTGATGTTAGTTGAGAACGACAGGGTGTTGTCCAGGATCACGCCAAGGTTCTTAGCGCTCTGGGAGGAGGAAACAATGGAGTTGTCAACCGTGATGGCGAGATCATGGAACGGGCAGTCCTTCCCCGGGAGGAAGAGCAGCTCCGTCTTGCCGAGGTTCAGCTTGAGGTGGTGATCCGTCATCCACACTGATATGTCTGCCAGACATGCAGAGATGCGATTCGCCACCTGGTCATCAGAAGGGGGAAAGGAGAAGATTAATTGTGTGTCGTCTGCATAGCAATGATAGGAGAGACCATGTGAGGTTATGACAGAGCCAAGTGACTTGGTGTATAGCGAGAATAGGAGAGGGCCTAGAACAGAGCCCTGGGGGACACCAGTGGTGAGAGCGCGTGGCGCAGGAGACAGATTCTCGCCACGCCACCTGGTAGGAGCGACCTGTCAGGTAGGACGCAATCCAGCGTGGGCCGCGCTCGAGATGCCCAACTCGGAGAGGGTGGAGAGGAGGATCTGATGGTTCACAGTGTCGAAGGCAGCCGATAGGTCTAGAAGGATGAGAGCAGAGGAGAGAGTTAGCTTTAGCAGTGCGGAGCGCCTCCGTGATACAGAGAAGAGCAGTCTCAGTTGAATGACTAGTCTTGAAACCTGACTGATTTGGATCAAGAAGGTCATTCTGAGAGAGATAGCGGGAGAGCTGGCCAAGGACGGCACGTTCAAGAGTTTTGGAGAGAAAAGAAAGAAGGGATACTGGTCTGTAGTTGTTGACATCGGAGGGATCGAGAGTAGGTTTTTTCAGAAGGGGTGCAACTCTCGCTCTCTTGAAGACGGAAGGGACGTAGCCAGCGGTCAGGGATGAGTTGATGAGCGAGGTGAGGTAAGGGAGAAGGTCTCCGGAAATGGTCTGGAGAAGAGAGGAGGGGATAGGGTCAAGCGGGCAGGTTGTTGGGCGGCCGTCCGTCAAGAAGCGAGATTTCATCTGGAGAGAGAGGGAGAAAGAGGTCAGAGCACAGGGTAGGGCAGTGTGAGCAGAACCAGCGGTGTCGTTTGACTTAGCAAACGAGGATCGGATGTCGTCGACCTTCTTTTCAAAATGGTTGACGGAGTCATCTGCAGAGAGGGAGGAGGGGGAGGGGGAGGAGGATTCAGGAGGGAGGAGAAGGTGGCAAAGAGCTTCCTAGGGTTAGAGGCAGATGCTTGGAATTTAGAGTGGAAGAAAGTGGCTTTAGCAGCAGAGACAGAGGAGGAAAATGTAGAGAGGAGGGAGTGAAAGGATGCCAGGTCCGCAGGGAGGCGAGTTTTCCTCCATTTCCGCTCGGCTGCCCGGAGCACTGTTCTGTGAGCTCGCAGTGAGTCGCGCGAGCCACGGAGCGGGAGGGAGGACCGAGCGGCCTGGAGGATAGGGGACATAGAGAGTCAAAGGATGCAGAAAGGGAAGAGAGGAGGGTTGAGGAGGCAGAATCAGGAGAGTTGGAGAAGGTATGAGCAGAGGGAAGAGATGATAGGATGGAAGAGGAGAGAGTAGCGGGGGAGAGAGAGCGAAGGTTGGGACGGCGCGATACCATCCGAGTAGGGGCAGTGTGGGAAGTGTTGGATGAGAGCGAGAGGGAAAAGGATACAAGGTAGTGGTCGGAGACTTGGAGGGGAGTTGCAATGAGGTTAGTGGAAGAACAGCATCTAGTAAAGATGAGGTCGAGCGTATTGCCTGCCTTGTGAGTAGGGGGAAGGTGAGAGGGTGAGGTCAAAAGAGGAGAGGAGTGGAAAGAAGGAGGCAGAGAGGAATGAGTCAAAGGTAGACGTGGGGAGGTTAAAGTCGCCCAGGACTGTGAGAGGTGAGCCGTCCTCAGGAAAGGAGCTTATCAAGGCATCAAGCTCATTGATGAACTCTCCGAGGGAACCTGGAGGGCGATAAATGATAAGGATGTTAAGCTTGAAAGGGCTGGTAACTGTGACAGCATGGAATTCAAAGGAGGCGATAGACAGATGGGTAAGGGGAGAAAGAGAATGACCACTTGGGAGAGATGAGGATCCCGTGCCACCACCCCGCTGACCAGAAGCTCTCGGGGTGTGCGAGAACACGTGGGCGGACGAAGAGAGAGCAGTAGGAGTAGCAGTGTTGTCTGTGGTGATCCATGTTTCCGTCAGTGCCAAGAAGCGAGGACTGGAGGGAGGCATAGGCTGAGATGAACTCTGCCTTGTTGGCCGCAGATCGGCAGTTCCAGAGGCTACCGGAGACCTGGAACTCCACGTGGGTCGTGCGCGCTGGGACCACCAGATTAGGGTGGCTGCGGCCCGCGGTGGGAGCGTTTGTATGGTCTGTGCAGAGAGGAGAGAACAGGGATAGATAGACACATAGTTGACAGGCTACAGAAGAGGCTACGCTAATGCAAAGGAGATTGGAATGACAAGTGGACTACACTTATCGAATGTTCAGAACGTTAAGCTTACGTAGCAAGAATCTTATTGACTAAAATGATTGAAATGATACAGTACTGCTGGAGTAGGCTAGCTGGCAGTGGCTACGTTGTTGACACTACACTAATCAAGTCGTTCCGTTGAGTGTAATAGTTTCTACAGTGCTGCTATTAGGGGGCTAGCTGGCTAGCTAGCAGTGTTGGTTACGTAACGTTACGTTAAAAGAACGACAATAGCTGGCTAGCTAACCTAGAAAATCGCTCCAGACTACACAATTGTCTTAGATACAAAGACGGTTAAGTAGCTAGCTAGCTATGATCAAACAAATCAAACCGTTGTACTGTAATGAAGTGAAATGAAAATGTGATACTACCTGTGGAGCGAGGCGGAATGTTGACCGGGTTGTTGAAGTTCAATTGGAAGACGTTTAGCTGTTGGCTAGCTAGCTAGCAGTGACTCCTACGTTAAGGACGACAAATAGCTGGCTAGCTAACCTCGGTAAATTAAGATAATCACTCTAAGTCTACACACTCTAAGCTACACATTTACCTTGGATACGAAGACAGCAAAGACAACTATGAAGCTAGCTAACACTACACTAATCGAGTCATTGAGTGTAATAGTTTCTACAGTGCTAGTGGACGTTAGCTAGCTGCTGTGCTAGTGGACGTTAGCTAGCTGCTGGGCAGAAAGCAGTGTAGACTACGTTAGGACGACAAAATACGATCAGCAAAGACAACTATGTAGCTAGCTAACACTACACTAATCGAGTCGTTGAGTGTAATAGTTTCTACAGTGCTAGTGGACGTTAGCTAGCTGCTGTGCTAGTGGACGCTAGCTGCTGGGCAGAAAGCAGTGTAGACTACGTTAGGACGACGAAATACGATAATTACGCAATTATCTTTGAACGAAGACGGCTATGTAGCTAGCTAAGAAGAAATTGCTAAGATTAGACAAATCAAACCGTTGTACTATAATGAAATGTAATGAAAAGTTATACTACCTGCGGACCGAAGTGTAGATGCGACCGCTCGCTCCAACCCGGAACCGGAAAGTTGTTTCAGGCAGCCAGGAGGGAGTTGTGTTGTTTCAGGCAGCCAGGGGGGAGTTGTGTTGTTTCAGGCAGCCAGGAGGGAGTTGTGTTGTTTCAGGCAGCCAGGAGGGAGTTGTCTTATTTCAGGCAGCCAGGAGGGAGTTGTGTTGTTTCAGGCAGCCAGGAGGGAGTTGTGTTGTTTCAGGCAGCCAGGAGGGGTTGTGTTGTTTCAGGCAGCCAGGAGGGAGTTGTGTTGTTTCAGGCAGCCAGGAGGGAGTTGTTTTATTTCAGGCAGCCAGGAGGGGGTTGTGTTGTTTCAGGCAGCCAGGAGGGAGTTGTTTTATTTCAGGCAGCCAGGAGGGAGTTGTGTTGTTTCAGGCAGCCAGGAGGGAGTTGTTGTCTGTTCTCAGGTTCTGCTTTTAGTCTCCTACAGACGTCTTGATGCCATCTTCTGATTGTAACCTTTTCAAAAGTGTGGCCATAGTCACATACATTATACATACATGATCACGTATAGTCATATACATTATACATACATGATCACGTATAGTCATATACATTATACATACATGATCACGTATAGTCGTATACATTATACATACATGATCACGTATAGTCATATACATTATACATACATGATCACGTATAGTCACATACATTATACATACATGATCACGTATAGTCATATACATTATACATACATGATCACGAATAGTCATATACATTATACATACATGATCATGTATAGTCATATACATTATACATACATGATCACGTATAGTCATATACATTATACATACATGATCACGTATAGTCATATACATTATACATACATGATCACGAATAGTCATATACATTATACATACATGATCACGTATAGTCATATACATTGTACATACATTATCTTGTAGGCTTTAAGTAAAGTGTTACCAATGTTATTTCAGGCAGAAGGGAACTGTGATGATTGTGTTCTGAGTTCCAGATTTTTTTCTCCCTCCCTCCCTCCCTCTCTCGCTCTCTCTCTCTCTCTCTCTCTCTCTCTCTCTCTCTCTCTTTCTCTCTTTCTCTCCTTCTCTTTCTCTCTCTCTCTCTCTCTCTCCTGCTCTCTTTCTCTTTCTCTCTCTCTCTCTCTCTCTCTCTCTCCTACTCTCTTTCTCTCAATTCAATTTCAATTTCAGGGGCATTATTGGCATGGGAAACATATGTTTACATTGCCAAAGCAAGTGAAATAGATATTAAACAAAAGTGAAATAAAAATAATATAAAATGTAGCAGTAAACATTACACTCACAAAAGTAAAAAGAATAAAGACATTTAAAATGTCATATTATGTCTATACACAGTTTTGTAATGATGTGCAAATAGTTAAAGTAGAAAGGAAAATAAATAAACATAACCATGTACAAGGGTGTTTGTTCTCACTGGTTGCCCTTTTCTTGTGGCAACAGGTCACATCTTGTTGTTGTGTTATTTCACCTAATAGATATGGGAGTTTATCAAAATTATTTATTTTTTCAAATTCTTTGTGGATCTGTGTAATCTGAGGGAAATATGTCTATAATATGGTCATACATTTGGTAGAAGTTTAGGAAGTGCAGCTCACTTTCCAGCTCATTTTGTGGGCAGTGTGCAACATAGCCTGTCTTCTTGAGAGCCATGTCTGTTACAGCGGCCTGTTTGCATAGTGAAGAGTCTGTACAGGAGTCTGTACATAGTCAAAGCTCTAAGTTTGTCAGTCACAGTGGTCAGGTATTCTGCCACTGTGTACTCTCTGTTTAGGGGTCAGTCACAGTGGTCAGGTATTCTGCCACTGGTACTCTCTGTTTAGGGTCAGTCACAGTGGTCAGGTATTCTGCCACTGTGTACTCTCTGTTTAGGGTCAGTCACAGGTGGTCAGGTATTCTGCCACTGTGTACTCTCTGTTTAGGGTCAGTCACAGTGGTCAGGTATTCTGCCACTGTGTACTCTCTGTTTAGGGTCAGTCACAGTGGTCAGGTATTCTGCCACTGTGTACTTCTGTTTAGGGTCAGTCACAGTGGTCAGGTATTCTGCCACTGTGTACTCTCTGTTTAGGGTCAGTCACAGTGGTCAGGTATTCGGCCACTGTGTACTCTCTTGTTTGGTCAGTCACAGTGGTCAGGTATTCTGCCACTGTGTACTCTCTGTTTAGGGTCATCACAGTGGTCAGGCATTCTGCCACTGTGTACTCTCTGTTTGGTCAGTCACAGTGGTCAGGTATTCTGCCACTGTGTACTCTCTGTTTAGGGTCAGTCACAGTGGTCAGGTATTCTGCCACTGTGTACTCTCTGTTTAGGGTCAGTCACAGTGGTCAGGTATTCTGCCACTGTGTATTCTCTGTTTAGGGTCAGTCACAGTGGTCAGGTATTCTGCCGCTGTGTACTCTCTGTTTAGGGGTCAGTCACAGTGGTCAGGTATTCTGCCACTGTGTACTCTCTGTTTAGGGTCACAGTGGTCAGGTATTCTGCCACTGTGTACTCTCTGTTTAGGGGTCAGTCACAGTGGTCAGGTATTCTGCCACTGTGTACTCTCTGTTTAGGTCAGTCACAGTGGTCAGGTATTCTGCCACTGTGTACTCTCTGTTTAGGGTCAGTCACAGTGGTCAGGTATTCTGCCGCTGTGTACTCTCTGTTTAGGGTCAGTCACAGTGGTCAGGTATTCTGCCACTGTGTACTCTCTGTTTAGGGTCAGTCACAGTGGTCAGGTATTCTGCCACTGTGTACTCTCTGTTTAGGGTCAGTCACAGTGGTCAGGTATTCTGCCACTGTACTCTCTGTTTAGGGTCAGTCACAGTGGTCAGGTATTCTGCCACTGTGTACTCTCTGTTTAGGGTCAGTCACAGTGGTCAGGTATTCTGCCACTCTGTACTCTCTGTTTAGGGTCAGTCACAGTGGTCAGGTATTCTGCCACTGTGTACTCTCTGTTTAGGGTCAGTCACAGTGGTCAGGTATTCTGCCACTCTGTACTCTCTGTTTAGGGTCAGTCACAGTGGTCAGGTATTCTGCCACTGTGTACTCTCTGTTTAGGGTCAGTCACAGTGGTCAGGTATTCTGCCACTGTGTACTCTCTGTTTAGGGGTCAGTCACAGTGGTCAGGTATTCTGCCACTCTGTACTCTCTGTTTAGGGTCAGTCACAGTGGTCAGGTATTCTGCCACTGTGTACTCTCTGTTTAGGGTCAGTCACAGTGGTCAGGTATTCTGCCACTGTGTACTCTCTGTTTAGGGGTCAGTCACAGTGGTCAGGTATTCTGCCACTCTGTACTCTCTGTTTAGGGTCAGTCACAGTGGTCAGGTATTCTGCCACTGTGTACTCTCTGTTTAGGGACAGTCACAGTGGTCAGGTATTCTGCCACTGTGTACTCTCTGTTTAGGGACATTCACAGTGGTCAGGTATTCTCCACTGTGTACTCTCTGTTTAGGGTCGGTCACAGTGGTCAGGTATTCTGCCACTGTGTATTCTCTGTTTAGGGTCAGTCACAGTGGTCAGGTATTCTGCCGCTGTGTACTCTCTGTTTAGGGTCAATGCAGTGGTCAGGTATTCTGCCACTGTGTACTCTCTGTTTAGGGTCAGTCACAGTGGTCAGGTATTCTGCCGCTGTGTACTCTCTGTTTAGGGTCAGTCACAGTGGTCAGGGTATTCTGCCACTGTGCACTCTCTGTTTAGGGTCAGTCACAGTGGTCAGGTATTCTGCCACTGTGTACTCTCTGTTTAGGGTCAGTCACAGGTCAGTATCTGCCACTCTGTACTCTCTGTTTAGGGTCAGTCACAGTGGTCAGGTATTCTGCCACTGTACTCTCTGTTTAGGGTCAGTCACAGTGGTCATTCTGCCACTGTGTACTCTCTGTTTAGGGTCAGTCACAGTGGTCAGGTATTCTGCCACTCTGTACTCTCTGTTTAGGGTCAGTCACAGTGGTCAGGTATTCTGCCACTCTGTACTCTCTGTTTAGGGTCAGTCACAGTGGTCAGGTATTCTGCCACTGTGTACTCTCTGTTTAGGGACAGTCACAGTGGTCAGGTATTCTGCCACTGTGTACTCTCTGTTTAGGGACAGTCACAGTGGTCAGGTATTCTGCCACTGTGTACTCTCTGTTTAGGGTCAGTCACAGTGGTCAGGTATTCTGCCACTGTGTACTCTCTGTTTAGGGTCAGTCACAGAGGTCAGGTATTCTGCCACTGTGTACTCTCTGTTTAGGGTCAGTCACAGTGGTCAGGTATTCTGCCACTGTGTACTCTCTGTTTAGGGCCAAATAGCATTCTAGTTTGCTCAGTTTTTTTGTTAATTCTTTCTAATGTGTCAAGTAATTATTTTTTTGTTTTCTCATGATTTGGTTGGGTCTTATTGTGTTGTGGAGTCTGTTTGTGTTTGTGAACAGAGCCCCAGGACCAGCTTGATTAAGGGGCTCTTCTCCAGGTTAATTTCTCTACAGGTGATGGCTTTGTTGTGGAAGGTTTGGGAATTGCTTCCTTTTAGGTGGTTGTAGAATTTAACGGCTCTTTTTGATAATTAGCGGGTAGCGGCCTCATTCTGCTCTGCATGCACTCTCTCTCTCTCTCTCTCTCTCTCTCTCTCTCTCTCTCTCTCTCTCTCTCTCTCTCTCTCGCTCTCTCGCTCTCTCGCTCTCTCAAATGTTTTCCTACCTTATCAAAAAGCTGTGTGTTTGTGCATGCAGGGATGTGTGGGCGTGTGCCTGTGCGTACATGTGTGTGTTTGTGCATGTAGGGATGTGTGGGCCTGTGCATGCACGTTGTGTGTGTGTGTGTGTTGCTGAGAGTTAGAGGATGGTGATTGAGCAGAATAAATCAACATTGGGGTGTAAGGCCTAATTGTCAAATGTGTTTCCACAGTATACACATGTAAAATGTACATTTGCGGTTAGTTTCCCCACAAAACACAAAGTTTGGTTTTAGAGTTTTCGTAAGTCATCTGATATCAATGTTGATGGCTAGATTATGTTTTCCTCTCAGAATATGTAATAATGTTATGAATGCCAAGTAATCATGGAGGTAACCATCAGTTGCTCTGTACAGTTATTAAAAGACGGGATTTCCCTTTATAGCCTGTCCTGAGGACTGGGGGAGGACAGGGTGTGGTTGAGGACTGAGGGAGGACAGGGTGTGGTTGAGGACTGAGGGAGGACAGGGTGTGGTTGAGGACTGGGGGAGGACAGGGTGTGGTTGAGGACTGAGGGAGGAGAGGGTGTGGTTGAGGACTGAGGGAGGACAGGGTGTGGTTGAGGACTGGGGGAGGACAGGGTGTGGTTGAGGACTGAGGGAGGAGAGGGTGAGGTTGAGGACTGAGGGAGGACAGGGTGTGGTTGAGGACTGGGGGAGGACAGGGTGTGGTTGAGGACTGAGGGAGGAGAGGGTGTGGTTGAGGACTGGGGGAGGACAGGGTGTGGTTGAGGACTGGGGAGGACAGGGTGTGGTTGAGGACTGGGGGAGGACAGGGTGTGGTTGAGGACTGGGGGAGGACAGGGTGTGGTTGAGGACTGAGGGAGGACAGGGTGTGGTTGAGGACTGGGGGAGGACAGGGTGTGGTTGAGGACTGGGGGAGGACAGGGTGTGGTTGAGGACTGAGGGAGGACAGGGTGTGGTTGAGGACTGGGGGAGGACAGGGTGTGGTTGAGGACTGAGGGAGGAGAGGGTGTGGTTGAGGACTGAGGGAGGACAGGGTGTGGTTGAGGACTGGGGGAGGACAGGGTGTGGTTGAGGACTGAGGGAGGAGAGGGTGTGGTTGAGGACTGGGGAGGACAGGGTGTGGTTGAGGACTGGGGGAGGACAGGGTGTGGTTGAGGACTGGGGGAGGACAGGGTGTGGTTGAGGACTGGGGGAGGACAGGGTGTGGTTGAGGACTGAGGGAGGACAGGGTGTGGTTGAGGACTGAGGGAGGACAGGGTGTGGTTGAGGACTGGGGAGGACAGGGTGTGGTTGAGGACTGGGGGAGGACAGGGTGTGGTTGAGGACTGGGGGAGGACAGGGTGTGGTTGAGGACTGAGGGAGGACAGGGTGTGGTTGAGGACTGGGGGAGGACAGGGTGTGGTTGAGGACTGAGGGAGGACAGGGTGTGGTTGAGGACTGGGGGAGGACAGGGTGTGGTTGAGGACTGAGGGAGGACAGGGTGTGGTTGAGGACTGGGGAGGACAGGGTGTGGTTGAGGACTGAGGGAGGAGAGGGTGGTAGGGAGGACAGGGTGTGGTTGAGGACTGAGGGAGGACAGGGTGTGGTTGAGGACTGGGGGAGGACAGGGTGTGGTTGAGGACTGAGGGAGGACAGGGTGTGGTTGAGGACTGGGGGAGGACAGGGAGTGGTTGAGGACTGAGGGAGGACAGGGTGTGGTTGAGGACTGAGGGAGGACAGGGTGTAGTTGAGGACTGGGGGAGGACAGGGTGTGGTTGAGGACTGAGGGAGGACAGGGTGTGGTTGAGGACTGGGGGAGGACAGGGTGTGGTTGAGGACTGGGGGAGGACAGGGTGTAGTTGAGGACTGGGGGAGGACAGGGTGTGGTTGAGGACTGAGGGAGGACAGGGTGTGGTTGAGGACTGGGGGAGGACAGGGTGTGGTTGAGGACTGGGGGAGGACAGGGTGTGGTTGAGGACTGGGGGAGGGACGGTGTGGTTGAGGACTGGGGAGGACAGGGTGTGGTTGAGGACTGAGGGAGGACAGGGTGTGGTTGAGGACTGAGGGAGGACAGGGTGTGGTTGAGGACTGGGGGAGGACAGGGTGTGGTTGAGGACTGGGGGAGGACAGGGTGTGGTTGAGGACTGGGGGAGGACAGGGTGTGGTTGAGGACTGGGGAGGACAGGGTGTGGTTGAGGACTGAGGGAGGACAGGGTGTGGTTGAGGACTGAGGGAGGACAGGGTGTGGTTGAGGACTGGGGGAGGACAGGGTGTGGTTGAGGACTAGGGGAGGACAGGGTGTGGTTGAGGCTAGGGGAGGACAGGAGTGTGGTTGAGGACTGGGGGAGGACAGAGTGTGGTTCAGGACTGAGGGAGGACAGGGTGTGGTTCAGGACTGAGGGAGGAGACGGTGTGGTTGAGGACTGAGGGAGGAGAGGGTGGAAGGGAGGACTGAGGGAGGACTGTGTGGTGCAGGGAGGACTGAGGGGGTTTGGTGAGAGGAGGATTTTGATGTCTTGGTCAGTGTTTGTGTCCTCAGCTTTGGGCTCTGTTTCGCTCTCCTCTCCCTCAGAGGCCCCTGTGGGAAAACCAAACAGGAGTCTGCTTTGTGTCTCCAGGTGGTCAGGCTTTGGGTGACTGCCACACCACACACAGTGGTGCTGGCCTCCAGGTGACTACCACACACAGTGGTGCTGGCCTCCAGGTGACTACCACACACAGTGGTGCTGGCCTCCTTGGTGACTACCACACACAGTGGTGCTGGCCTCCTTGGTGACTACCACACACAGTGGTGCTGGCCTCCAGGTGACTACCACACACAGTGGTGCAGCACTGGAGACACAGCAGACTCCTGTTTGGTTTACCCACGGGGGGCCTCTGAGGAGAAAGGGAGAGAAACAGTCAATTCAGGAAAGTTGACCTCCCTCAGGGAAATTGGTTTGGCCATATTAACATGTTTAAGGTACATTCAGTCACACAATGATGTCTTTCAATTAAAATATTGCACAGTGAAATATTGACCAATAGGTTGAATGTTAACACAGCCTTTAATGTTTATCACAACCTCATGGAGATCATTTAGTTAGTTTCCATTTCCAACAGATACACATGTTGTTGCTTTCTCTCTTCTGGGTCTCATTTTCCACAAACACAGAACACAAATGTCTGCTAAATGACTACAATGTAAATTTACCCAGTTAACGTGTATATACACACACACACACACACACACACACACACACACACACACACACACACACACACACACACACACACACAGAGAGGCCTGATGAAGTAGAACATGGCGAGAATAAGTAACAGACAGGGTGATAGTGAGTGTTTATAAGTGTTTATAAAAGTGGCAGCAATATAAACCATTACTAATGCATGCTGGGATCTATTTCCCCTTTCTCTTTTGTTCCTCTCTGTTTTCTAGCATTGGAGGGTCATTAGAGACGAGCACAGCTTGAGATCTGTAAAACCAGTGTAACTCTTAACTACTTCACACTGCATTATCCTGACCTTAAAACACTGTTGGAATCACCAACTTTATAAACCACTTTTTGCAACTCAACAAGGAAGTCTTTGTGTTTTGTTTTTGTTTAGGTGACAATCTATTTTACTTGTAAAATATATATATACCCCGCTGAAAAATCAAATTTCACAACCCCAGAGGCAGAACTGTCACGGACATGTATGAATTAGGATTGGCTGAAATCTCACACTCGTCATGTCGAGACCCCTCGACGCACGCTGTAAAACAATGGATACAGCATGTTTATTTCCACACGTTGTTGACTTGGACTCTGTCTTTTCAATCCAGTGTCCCACGGGGACTATGGGACGGTTGGTGCTGGATGGGTTCTGTGGTGGAGTCCCAAATGCCACACCCCTATTAGCCATAGGACACTACTGTTAACCAGGAAGCCTATGGGCCCTGTCAAAAAGTAGTGCACAGGAGTGAAAAAGGGTGCCGCTGGAACACGCCCACGCTGTAGGGTTTTATAATTGAGAGTTGATTTATACTTTGTGGGTTGATTTACATGTTTAAACCCAGTTGCCATGTGAAGGAGCACTGCACAATGTTTCTTCAGGCTCACAGGAATACAATAGACTCTATGACTCAACTCCTAACTCACTGCAGATATTGTTTTTAGTCACAACCAGTTTCCCCTTCTACCTTGTGTGGAAAGCAGCCAGCTAGTCAGCCAGCCAGCCAGCCAGCGCAGTAAGTCAACAGGGGATTCAGTGAGAGACAGTGATATGGTTATGCATGTTTTTTCAAACACAGACACAGAGAAACCGTAGTGACACCCACCTATCCATCATCATGGCTACGTCCGCAATGGCACCCAGTTCCCTACATAGTGCACAACCTTTGACTGGAGCCCAAAACTAGTGCACTAGCCTATGTAGGGGATGGGTAGCCATTTGGACACACTCATAGACATGGAAGTGACCCACCCATCCATCCATCGCCCCCCCTGCTCCTCTCCTATCTTTGCTCCTCTCCTCCCTTCCAACCCTCTACTCTCCCTCTCTCCTTCTCTTCTCCTCTCCTCCTATCCAACTCTCTGCTCTCCCTCTCTCCTCCTCTCCTCTCCTCCTATCCAACTCTCTGCTCTCCCTCTCTCCTCCTCTCCTCTCCTCCTATCCAACTCTCTGCTCTCCTTCTCTCCTCCTCCTCTCCTCTCATCTTCTCCTATCCAACCCTCTACTCTCCCTCTCTCCTCCTCTCCTCTCCTCTCCTCCTATCCAACCCTCTGCACTCCCTCTCTCCTCCTCTTCTCCTTTCCTCCCATTCAACCCTCTGCTTTCCCTCTCTCCTCCTCTCCTCCTATCCAACCCTCTGCTCTCCCTCTCTCCTCCTCTCCTCCTATCCAACCCTCTGCTCTCCCTCTCTCCTCTTCCTCTCCTCTCCTCCCATCCAACCCTCTACTCTCCCTCTCTCCTCTTCCTCTCCTCTCCTCCCATCCAACCCTCTACTCTCCCTCTCTCCTCCTCTCCTCCTATCCAACCCTCTGCTCTCCCTCTCTCCTCCTCTCCTCCTATCCAACCCTCTGCTCTCCCGCTCTCCTCCTCTCCTCCTATCCAACCCTCTGCTCTCCCTCTCTCCTCCTCTCCTCCTATCCAACCCTCTGCTCTCCCTCTCTCCTCCTCTCCTCCTATCCAACCCTCTGCTCTCCCTCTCTCCTCCTCTCCTCCTATCCAACCCTCTGCTCTCCCTCTCTCCTCTTCTCCTCCTATCCAATCCTCTGCTCTCCCTCTCTCCTCATCCTCTGCTCTCCTTCTATTCAACTCTCTGTTCTCCGTCTCTCCTCTTCCTCTCCTCTCCTCTCATCCAATCCTCTGCTCTCCCTCTCTCCTCCTCCTCTCTTCTCCTCTCATCCAACCCTCTGCTCTCCCTCTCTCCTCCTCCTCTCCTCCCATTCAATCCTCTCATCTCCCTCTCTCCTCCTCCTCTCCTCTCCATCAGTCAGAACAGACAGAACAGAGTCCACATCCTGCCCGGATTCCAGAACTTCCAGAATCATAAATGAGTGGAACCATAGAACCCCTTGGTGATGTCATCTTTCAGAGTTCTATTGACTCCACTTAACCTCCTACATGAACCTCTTTATTCCTGCGTCTCTGCTGCTCAGAAGACTGTCACAACGTTGTGGGGGTGAAGGGGTGGGGAGGATGGGAGGTTAAAGGGTTATGTAAGGAGAATCTGGTCAGTTCTCTGGGGTCGTGAGTTAGGACAGAAGATTCTCTGAGTTCTGATGTTTAGTTAGATGTTCATGGTGGGTCTGACGTGTCAGTATGACAAGGCTCTCACGCATTCTCATGGTCTCATGGGCCATGTTCCAAATGGCACCCTATTCCCTTTATAGTGCACTACTACCCATAGCGCTCTGGTCAAAAGTAGTGCACAATATAGGGAGTAGGGTGCCATTTGGGAAGAATCCTTGGACAGATTTACCAGCGAGGCTGATGCCAGACAACTGAAGAAATATCTCCCGGAACCCAAGAGACTAATAGACATGTTATTGTTCATACTATTTCCATTAAGAAGTAGGTTTGTCGACGGCAGATGATTTTGTGAGGAGAAAACTCTGTGGGAATGGTTGGTGCTTCTGTGTGCCAGAAGACAGTTACAACCTACGCATTAGTGACCAACTGGGTTCGAACCCAGGGACCTGCGAGACTTTGTTAGTCCGTGGAGCTAAACACTTGCTTGGGGAGCCAACGCAAGTCTTCAGGTCTCAGACAAGGTAACTCAACAAGGGTGAGTCTCTGTTAGATAGATAGGACAGTGGGGAAATAGAGAGAGAGAGGTTGTGTCAAAGGGCAGTAGGCCGGATGGGAACCTATGACGACTCTGAAGACGAGGCTGTGGCAGGACCGCTAGAACAGCCAGTCCACTTCCTGGATCAACAAGCAATGAAGACAGCATGACAGCTATCAGTGTTGTCTTCACGGTTTGAAATAATCAGCACTGAGTGTGATTGGCTGAAAAAGGAGTGAAGGAGATAACAACAGCAGGAAACAGAGACTAGTGATAAAAGCCTTTCAACCTTGTTTTATTTGGCCGTACGGAAAATAGAATAGGGTTGAAAAGAGAGTCGTCGGTCAGATAATCTGTTAATGCTCCTCGTCCCGGAGGGGGGGGGGGGAGGAGAGAGAGAGAGTGAGAGTGAGAGAGAGAGAGAGAGAGAGAGAGAGAGAGTGAGAGAGAGAGTGAGAGAGAGAGAGAGAGAGAGAAGGAGAGAGAGAAGGAGAGAGCGAGAGAAGGAGAGAGAAGGAGAGAGAGAGAGGCAGAAACAGAGAGAGTGATAGAGAGAGAGGCAGAAACAGAGAGAGTGGTAGAGAGAGAGGCAGAAACAGAGAGTGGTAGAGAGAGAGAGAGAGATAGAGAGAGAGAGAGAGAGAGAGAGAGAGAGAGAGAGAGAGACAGAGAGAGTGAGAGAGAGAGATGACCAGAGGAGACAGAAACAGAGAGAGTGATAGAGAGAGATGACCAGAGGAGACAGAAATAGAGAGAGATGACCAGAGGAGACAGAAACAGAGAGAGTGATAGAGATGACCAGAGGA
>NW_027010844.1:7500-28130 GCF_036934945.1 Oncorhynchus masou masou | reverse complement strand
TACAGAGTCAGTGTGCGGGGTCACTGGTTAGTCAATCCCCATTAGCTGTTGCAAAAGAAGCAGCTACTCTTCCTGGGGTCCACACAATACATGAAACATAAGGACAGAACATCATTAGACAAGAACAGCTCAAGGACAGAACTATATACATTTTTAAAGGCACACGTAGCCTACATATCAATGCATACACACAAACTAGCTAGGTCCATTAGGGGAGAGGCGTTGTGCCGTGAGGTGTTGTTTTATGTGTTTTTTGAAACCAGGTTTGCTGTTTATTGAGCAATATGATATGATGAATAAGTTGGGTGAATTTTGGCCCATTCCTCCTGACAGAGCTGGTGTAACTGAGTCAGGTTTGTAGGCCTCCTTGCTCGCACACACTTATTCAGTTCTGCCCACGCATTTTCTATGGGATTGATGTCAGGGCTTTGTGATGGCCACTCCAATGCCTTGACTTTGTTGTCCTTAAGGCATTTGTCACAACTTTGGAAGTATGCTTGGGGTCATTGTCCATTTGGAAGACCCATTTGCGACAAAGCTTTTATTTCCTGACTGATGTCTTGAGATGTTGCTTCAATTTATCCACATACTTTTCCTCCCTGATGATGCCATCTATTTTGTGCAGTGCACCAATCTCTCCTGCAGAAAAGCACCACCACAACATGATGCTGCCACCCCCATGCTTCACGGTTGGGATGGTGTTCTTCGGCTTGCAAGACTCCCCCTTTTTCCTCCAAACATAATGATGGTCATTATGGCCAAATAGTTCAATTTTTTTCAGACCAGAGGACATTTCTACAAAAAGTATGATCTTTTTCCCATGTGCAGTTGCTTCTGAAGCCATGACATCATTTTCTGGAATTTTCCAAGCTGTTTAAAGGCACAGTCAACTTAGTGTATGTAAACGTCTGACCCACTGTCGTGCACAAAGTAGATGTCCTAACCGACTTGACAAAACTATAGTTTGTTAAAGAAATTTGTGGAGTGGTTGGAAAACGAGTTTTAATGACTCCAACCTAAGTGTATGTAAACTTCCGACTTCAACTGTAGGTAGAGTTAAAATGACTATGCATAGATAATAAACAGAGAGTAGCAGCAGCGTAAAAAGAGGGGGAAGGGGGCAATACAAATAGTCTGGGTAGCTGTTTGATTAGCTGTTCAGGAGTGTTATGGCTTGGGGGTAGAAGCTGTTAGGAAGCCTTTTGGTCCTAGACTTGACTCTCCGGTACCGCTTGCCGTGCGGTAGCAAAGAGAACAGTCTATGACTGGGGTGGTTGGAGTCTTTGACAATTTTTAGGACCTTCCTCTGACACTGCCTGGTATAGAGGTCCTGGATGGCAGGAAGCTTGGCCCCAGTGATGTACTGGGCCGTACACACTACCCTCAGGCAGACAGGAAGACTACATATATCACCTAGAGAGGCAGAAAGGAAGACTACCTATATCACCAACCGACAGACAGACAGGAAGTCTACATATATCACCTGGAGAGGCAGACAGGAAGTCTACATATATCACCTGGAGAGGCAGACAGGAAGTCTACCTATATCACCTGGAGAGGCAGACAGGAAGACTACATATATCACCAACCGACAGACAGACAGGAAGACTACATATATCACCAACCGACAGACATTCAGGAAGACTACATATATCACCTAGAGAGGCAGACAGGAAGACTACATATATCACCTAGAGAGGCAGACAGGAAGACTACATATATCACCAACCGACAGACAGACAGGAAGACTACATATATCACCAACCGACAGACAGGAAGACTACATATATCATGAGTGAACAGGGAGCGCAGGAAGGGACTAAGCACGCACCCCTGAAGCCCCCCCCAGTGTTGAGGATTAGCGTGGCGGATGTGTTGTTCCTTACCCTTAATACCTGGGGGCGGCCCATCATGAAGTCAAGGATTCAGTTGCAGAGTGAAGTGTTTAGTCCCAGGGTCCTTAGCTATGTGATGAGCTTTGAATAGCATTCTCACATAAGTGTTCCTTTTGTTCAAGTGGGCATCATCTGTGGATCTGTTGGAGCTGTATGCAAATTTGAGTGGGTCTAGGGTTTCTGGGATAATGGTGTTGATATGAGCCATTACCAGGCTTTAAAAAGCACTTCATGGCTACAGATGTGAGTGCTACAGGTCAGTAGTCATTTAAGCAGTTCATCTTAGTGTTATTGGGCACAGGGACTATGGTGGTCTGCTTGAAACATGTTGGTATTACAGACTCAGTCAGGGACAGGTTGAAAATGTCAGTGAAGACACTTGCCAGTTGGTCATCACATGCTCGGAGTACACGTCCTAGTAATCTGTCTGGCCCTGCGGCCTTGTGAATGTTGACCTATTCAAATGTCTTACTCACATCGGCTACGGAGTGTGTGATCACACAGTTGTCCGGAACAGCTGATGCACTCATGCATGTTTCAGAGTTACTTGCCTGGAAGTGAGCATAGAAGTAATTTAGCTCATCTGGTAGGCTCGTGTCACTGGGCAGCTTCGGCAATGCTTCCCTTTGCAGTCTGTAATAGTTTGCAAGCCCTGCCACATCCAATGAGCGTTGGAGCCAGTGTAGTATGATTCAATCTTATTCCTGTATTGACGCTCTGCCTGTTTTATGGTTCTTCAGAGGGCATAGAGGGATTTCTTATAAGCTTACCAGAGTCCCGCTCCTTGAAAGCGGCAGCTCTACCCTTTAGCTCAGTGCGGATGTTGCCTGTAATCCATGGCTTCTGGTTGGGGTATGTACGTACGGTCAATGTGGGGACGACGTCATCGATGCAATTATTAATGAAGCCAGTGACTGATGTGGCGAACATATTCCAGCCTGTGCTAGCAAAGCAGTCCTGTAGTTTAGCATCTGCTTCATCTGACCACTTTTTTACAGACCGAATCTTTGGTGCTTCCTACTTTAGTTTTTGCTTGCAAGCAGGAATCAGGAGGATAGAATTATGGTTAGATTTGCCAAATGGAGGTGAGGGAGAGCTTTGTATGCGTCTCTGTGTGTGGAGTAAAGGTGATCTTGGTTGTCCAGAGTTATTTTCCTCTCTGGTTTAACATGCTGGTAGAAACTAGGTAAAATGTATTTACGTTTTCCTGCATGAAAGTTCCCGACCACTAGGAGCACCGCCTCTTTATGGATATATATTCATGGTCCTACACAGCTCATTGAGTGTGGTCTTAGTGCCAGAATCGGTTTGTGGTGGTAAATAGACAGCTACGAAGAATATAGATGAAAACTCTCTTCGTAAATTTTGTGGTCTACAGCTTATCATGAGATACTCTACCTCAGTCGAGCAAAACCTTGAGACTTCCTTAGATTTCGTGCACCAGCTGTTGTTTACAAATATACACAGACCCCCACCCTTTGTCTTACCAACGGCCGCTGTTCTATCCTGCCAGAAAAAGCATAAAACCAGCTGTATGTTATTCATGTCATCGTTCTGCCACGACTCAGTGAAACATAATATATTACCGTTTTTTTAATGTCCTGTTAGTAGGATATACGTGATCGTTGTTAGTCTAACTTATTCAGCCTGGAATGCAGCCTAACACTGTATATCAGTAGTTCCTACCTCTCCAGGTTAGAAGGCCACATGCACAGTGTATTCGGAAAGCATTCAGACCCCTTTTTCCACATGTTGTTACGTTACAGCCTTATCCTAAAATGGATTAAATTAATTATTTTCCTCATCAATCTACATACAATACCCCCTAAATGACAAAGTGAAAAGAGGTTTTTAGATATTTTTGCAAATTGACCTCATTCCATCAGTAGAGGATGCCTGTTCTTTAAAAGTGCTTTCCTCACCATCTTAAATAAGCATGCCCCATTCAAAAAATGTAGAACCAGGAACAGATATAGCACTTGGTTCACTCCAAACCTGACTGCCCTTGACCAGCACAAAAACATCCTGTGGTGTACTGCATGAGCATCGAATAGCGCCCGCCATATGCAACTTTTCAGGGAAGTTCGGAACCAATATACACCAGCAGTCAGGAAAGCAAAGGCTAGCTTTTTCAAACAGAAAATTGCATCCTGTAGCACAAACTCCAAAAAGTTCTGGGACACTGTAAAGTCCATGGAGAATAAGAAAACCTCCTCCAAGCTGCCCACTGCACTGAGGATAGGAAACACTGTCACCACCGATAAATCCACGATAATTGAGAATTTCAATAAACATTTCTTTACGGTTGGTCATGCTTTCCACCTGGCTACCCTTACCCCGTTCAACAGGCCTGCACTCTCCACAGCAACTTGGCCAAGCCTCCCCATTTCTTCTTCACCAAAATCCAGATATCTGATGTTCTGAAAGAGTTGCAAAATCTGGACCCCTACAAATCAGCTGGGCTCGACAATCTGGACCCCCTCTTTCTAAAATGATCAGCCAAAAGTGTTGCAACCCCTATTACTAGCCTGTTCAACCTCTCTTTCATATCGTCTGAGAACCCCAAAGATTGGAAAGCTGCCGCGGTCATCCCCCTCTTCAAAGGGGGAGACACTCTAGACCCAAACTGTTACAGACCTACTATAACTATCCTACCCTGCCTTTCTAAAGTCTTCGAAAGCCAAGTTAACAAACAGATCACCGACCATTTCGAATCCCACCGTACCTTCTCCGCTATGCAATCTGGTTTCCGAGCTGGTCATGGGTGCACCTCAGCCACGCTCAAGGTCCTAAACGATATCATAACCGCCATCGATAAAAGACAATACTGTGCAGCCGTATTCATTGACCTGGCTAAGGCTTTCGGCTCTGTAAATCACCACATTCTTATCGGCCGACTCAATAGCCTTGGTTTCTCAAATGACTGCCTCGCCTGGTTCACCACCAGTTCAGTGTGTCAAATCGGAGGGCCTGTTGTCTGGACCCCTGGCAGTCACTATGGGGGTGCCACAGGGTTCAATTCTCGGGCCGACTCTTTTCTCTGTATACATCAATGATGTCGCTCTTGCTGCTGGTGATTCTCTGATCCACCTCTACGCAGATGGCATCATTCTGTATACATCTGGCCCTTCTTTGGACACTGTGTTAACTAACCTCCAGACAAGCTTCAATGCCATACAACTCTCCTTCCGTGGCCTCTAACTGCTTTTAAATGCAAGTAAAACTAAATGCATGCTCTTCAACCGATCGCTGCCCACACCTACCCACCCGTCCAGCATCACTTCTCTGGACGATTCAGATTTATAATATGTGGACAACTACAAAAACCTAGGTGTCTGGTTCGACTGTAAACTCTCCTTCCAGACTCATATTAAGCATCTCCAATCCGAAATGAAATCTAGAATCGGATTCCTATTTCGCAACAAAGCATCCTTCACTCATGCTGCCAAACATACCCTCGTAAAACTGACTATCTTACCGATCCTTGACTGCGGCGATTTCATTTACAAAATAGCCTCCAACAAGCTACTCAGCAAATTGGATGCGGTCTATCACAGTGCCATCTGTTTTGTCACCAAAGCCCCATATACTACACACCACTGCGACCTGTTCGCTCTCATTGGCTGGCCCTCGCTTCATACTGGTTGCCAAACCCACTGGCTCCAGGTCATCTATAAGTCTTTGGTAGGTAAACCACGCCATATCTCAGCTCACTGGTCACCATAGCAGCATCCACCCGTAGCACGCGCTCCAGCAGGTATATTTCACTGGTCACCCCCAAAGTCAGTTCCTCCTTTGGCCGCCTTTCCTTCCAGTTCTCTGCTGCTAAAGACTGGAACGAATTGCAAAAATCACTGAAGCTGTCAGAGCAGCTCACAGATCATTGCACATGTACATAGCCCATCTGTAAATAGCCCATCCAACTATCTCATCCCCATATTGTTATTTTTCTTCTCATTTTGCACCCCAGTATCTCTACTTACATTCATCTTCTGCACATCTATCACTCCAGTGTTTAATTGCTAAATTGTAATTATTTCGCCACTACGGCCTATTTATTGTCTTACCTCCCTTAATCTTACCTTATTTGCACACACTGTATAAAGATTTTTCTATTGTGTTATTGACTGTACGTTTGTTTATGTGTAACTCTGCATTGTTGTTTGTGTCGCACTGCTTTGCTTTTATTTTGGCCAGGTCGCAGTTGTAAATGAGAACTTGTTCTCAACTGGCCTACCTGGTTAAATAAAGGTGAAAAAAACATGTATATATTTAAACTCGAGGCTGTAACTGTTGCCAAAGTTGCTTCAACAAAGCATTGAGTAAAGGGTCTGGATACTTATGTAAATGTAATATTTTCATTTTTTATTTTTAACAAATTTGCATACATTTCTACAAACCTGTTTTTGCTTTGTCATTATTGTGTGTAGATTAATGAGGGGGGGGGGCATTTAATACATTTTAGAAACTGGCTATAACGTAACAAAATGTGGAAAAAGTCAAGGGGTCTGAATACTTTCCGAATGTACTGTATATCTGTAGTTCAGACCTGTCATAGAGCTCTGGTACCTCTAGAGGGTAGAAGACAGCATGTATATCTGTAGTTCAGACCTGTCATAGAGCTCTGGTACCTCTAGAGGATAGAAGACAGCATGAGCCACCGCCCCAGACACACAGCCCAGCCCAAACCTCTGCTGTACTGACAGACTCTCCTGCTGCCAGCGCTGGGTGTACACCTTCATCTGGAGAGAAAGAGAGAGAGAGAGAGAGAGAGAGAGATAGAGAGAGAGAGAGACGTACCCGCTAATTATCAAAATCCAGAAAAGAGACATTACATTCTACAACTATCTAAAAGGAAGTGATTCCCAAACCTTCCATAACAAAGCAATCACCTACAGAGAGATTAGCCTGGAGAAGAGTCCCCTAAACAAGCTGGTCCTGGGGCTCTGTTCACAAACACAAACACACCCCACAGAGCCCCAAGACAGCAACACAATTAGACTCAAACAAATCATGAGAAAACAAAAAGATAATTACTTGACACATTGGAAAGAATTTGACCAAAAGGTAGAGCAAACTGGAATGCTATTTGGCCCTAAACAGAGAGTACACAGCGGCAGAATACCTGACCACTGTGACTGACCCAAACTTAAGGAAAGTTTTGACGACGTACAGACTCAGTGAGCATAGCCTTGTTATTGAGAAAGGCCGCCGTAGGCAGACATGGCTCTCAAGGGAAGACAGGCTATGTGCACACTGCCCACAAAATGAGATGGAAACTGAGCTGCACTTCCTAACCTCTTGCCAAATGTATGAACATATTAGAGGCACATATTTCCCTTAGATTACACAGACCCACAAAGAATTCCAAAACAAATCCAATTTTGATAAACTCCCATATCTACTGGGTGTAATACCACAGTGTTCCATCACAGATGCAAGATCTGTTGCCACAAGAAAAGGGCAACCAGTGAAGAACAAACACCATTGTAAATACAACCCATATTTAGGTTGATTTATTTTCCCCTTTGTACTTTGAACTATTTGCACATCATTATTATAAATCCCTTTGAATTTAATTTAATTGAGGGGGGTAGGGTAAAGTATCCATATCCGAACGTATTGGTTGTAAATTCTCCAGTGGCCCTTGTGTTATTACAGTATAGTACGTGTTACCTGAGCGTAGATGAGGCACTGCAGAGTTGACTGGGGGGTTCCCTTCAGCACGTTCACAGCGTTTCCCTGCCACATAGACCTCACACCCCCCGCCTTTAACTCTCTGAATCCCTGGGAGGACGCCTTGGATCCATACACCTAAATACACACACAATATCTTCTTTAATTATTAACCTCTGTCTCCAGTCCACGGATTCAAGGTTCATACAGGTCACTGCCAAAACAATAGAAACACCCATCGTGCTAGGGCGGGCCACCACGAGCTTCAATTAGCAACTGTCATCGAATTTGTAAAAAAAAAAAAAAACGTTTTTTTTTAAACAATTCAAATAAATACATTAGTTGGATAATGGAAGAAGATGGTCCAGATTGTATAATCTATCAGATATTGAATTAATTATAGCACATACAATATTTTACTGGCACGGATTCTAAGGAATGGAGTAGAGGGATTTTGATGGGAATTCAATATTCAATTTATTGTTAATTTAAAAAATACTTTTGGGGAAATGCACTCATATATATATATATATATATATATATCTAATTGTTTCAGGGTTTGTTTTTTATATCTTGTGTTAAAATAGAGAAAATGATATATGCCTAATTTGCATAAATACACTGGGTGTATTTGCATATATCAAACATTAACACAAAGGGTCGGAATAGGACTGCAACCACCTTACCTGCACTGTCGAGACTGCCTCATGACCTATCTATACATATGTTGCATTGTTTGCGAGATCCGAAAATAATATCACTATAATCCGAGTGTTCATTTTTGAGGGGGAAATTGCTTTAATTTCAAGGCATCTAATTTAAAAAAAATGTCAACTGTTCTAAATGATACATGTTTTTCCAATTTCCTTGTTTTTATAAAGTCGTGTTTCTTCTCTTTCTTGTGATGTACGTGTCGATAAATGCCAGATTAATCTTTTGTCGTTTTTATAGATACAACGGAAAGACAAAGGTATTTCATTATGGCGTGACAACTTGTTGTACCGGTTGTAGGTAGACTATTTAGATTGGTCATTATGGAGACTCCCTTTTCGCTAGAATTGATATAAAAACGATAATGCATTGGAAAACGAATTTAGGCGCACTAGATGCTCTTTAGATGAATTCGCTCAGCGGTGGTTTAAAGTCAACTGCATTCTCATGTCGATAATAGTATCAAGTGAAGGATTTAACTCACACTCAGTCATAGGGTCTGGAGGCGCTGTGCAAGAGCGGAAATGTAATATGGGAAAACGTTCTGTTATGGGAAAACGTCCACAATGAAAATGACCTTTAATATAAAGAATGATAGACTGCATTTGCATCTGTTGGCCATTAAGTAGACTATTAATTTATATGCCATTGTAGGATACTGTAGCCTAACATTTGATACTGTTCACGATGTTGAAATTACGATATTTCTGGAGGCATTGCAAATCAATTTGTGCCACTTGTGTAGCATTACCTGGAGCTGGCAAACAGACTTAATAAATAGCCTGTAACTTAGTTCGTTGATGTTGCCTTGTGTTATTATGCAATTATTAACGTCAATGTTTAGTTAATTAAACTGGAAGTTATCGAGTGTGATCATGGTCATAGCTCTATCATAAATGTATCATTCTCCACTGTATCTGAAATTAGATGTTGGCATGTTGGCTAATCATAAACTACCTGCATCTAGCTCAGCAAACCATCACAAAGTTGAATTGAAAGGATAAACCCAGATTTTAGTCAGTAGCCTATTGAAATAACAAGTCAATCTCACAAAAGGGCCATTTATAAAGGTTTGTAGTTTTAACATCTAACACATAATAACGGCACAATTACCAGAAAATACTTTATTTTTAAGTTGGTCAGTGTTTCGTCTACAGAGATTGAGATCCTCTGTCCAACTTTCACCACTCAAACTCTCCTGTCAGATTTTGTCATGTCTTGTTATGTCTGTTCCTGTCCTTTCTCTTCATTCTCTCTCTCTGCTGGTCTTTTTAGGTTACCTTCTCTGTCTCTCATCCTTCAGCTGTTCTACATTTTCCCCTAACTAGCTCATTCTCTCTTTCCCCACCTGTTCTCTCTTCCCCCTCTGATTAGGTCTCTATTTCTCTCTCTGTTCCTGCTACTTTCAGTGTCTGATTCTCGTTTGTGTTTTTTGATGCCAGAAGCAAGCTGTCGTCTCGTTTGCTTCCACCTTGTCCTGTCCTGTCGGAGTCTGCATGGCAGGTGCAACCTGCATTATACTACGTTCTTTTGTTCCATTGACTACGTTGGAAGAGGATTTATGCCATTCCTGTTTTTATTAAAGAACTCTGTTTTCTGTTAAAACCGCGTTTGGGTCTTCACTCAAGTTCATAACAGATTTATCAATAGTTATGCACATGGGCAAACAGGATTTATTTACAACTATAACCTGGGTGGTTTGAGCCCTGAATATTGTCCATATACCACACCTCCTTGGCCAAACAAGTCCAAACAAGTTAAATCAACATCCATTGCTTTTAAAATGATCTGGAGTTTAATAATAATAATAAGGGCAATTTATTCTTTCTCTTGCCACATATAATTATTATTTTGATGGAAAACCTAATGTAGTTTTTTAGCCTATGTCGTTAAAAATAAAGTCAATACTCCTTCTTAATTTACTCAGTAACGTTGTGGAAAAAAGAGTTTATTAGATAAATGGCATCTCCTCTCTTGATGCAAAAAATAAATAAAAAAATTGGGCTAGTTTTCAAGCCTTTCAGGTTTTCACGGGTCATTGGGCTCGAAATGTTAGCTACACCTAGCAAGCCTGCCATCAAATCCCATTAAGAGCATACCTCATTGACAGAAAAACTTGAATTGTTGCATCTCGTTGAGTCGTTCTCTGGGTGGCTAGCTGGCAAAAATGGTCCCTTTTCATAAATTAGCCATGGATGGAGATAGGGATTTGGACTTGTGGTTTTCCTTAATGTTTCTTACTGACTAATGATTATAATGGAAATTCTGATCCAACCATTAATTCATACATTGTGCCCCTGGTCTGAAAGGATGTTAGTTCAATATCTAGCTAGATGTAGAAAGCTAATGTTAACTAGCTAACGTTCCCCAAGAATGGAAGTTATGGCTAGCGAGAAAGGATTTTAGCCAAGTAGCCAAGGACAACAAACAATAAAAGCATGTTCTGTATGTCAGAGAGGATGTAAGATGAGTCAACATATTTTTCTACCTGCCCGAACAAGCAAGTTTAACAGTATAACTTGAGACTTTCCCCTCGCCCCTACCTGGGCGCGAACCAGGGACCCTCTGCACACATCAACAACAGTCACCCACGAAGCATCGCACCACCGCTAACTAGCTAGCCGTTTCACATCCGGGGCACCTTGGCTTCCCCAGTTATTTTACCCACGCACCTCTACTGTTCTACAAGTGTCTAGAACTCGATTGGAGGAATGCGTAACGGATGTGAAACGGCTAGCTAGTTAGCGGTGGTGCGCGCTAAATAGCGTTTCAATCGGTGACGTCACTTGCTCTGAGACCTTGAAGTAGTGGTTCCTGTTTTGTGGAGCGATGGGTAACGATGCTTCGTTGTTGATGTGTGCAGAGGGTCCCTGGTTCAAGCCCGGGTAGGGGCGAGGGGACGGTCTAAAGTTATACTGTTACAAATGCGACACCATTTTATAGATTCTACAAGTGTCTGGAACTCGATTGGAGGAATGCAGAATCTCCCGTTAGTTTTTAACTGGGTTGAGATCTGGTGACTGAGACGGCCAGAGTTTATGGTTTATATCGTTTTCATGCTAATCAAACCATTCAGGGACCACTTGTACCCTGTGGATGAGGGCTATTGTCATCCTATGTGGGCATAGTCATCCTATGAGGGCATTATCATCCTATGAGGGCATTGTCATCCTATGGAGGCATTATCACCCTATTTTATTTTTTACCTTTATTTTACTAGGCAAGTCAGTTAAGAACAAATTCTTATTTTCAATGACGGCCTAGGAACAGTGGGTTAACTGCCTGTTCAGGGGCAGAACGACAGATTTTGTACCTTGTCAGCTCGGGGATTTGAACTTGCAACCTTTCGGTTACTAGTCCAATGCTCTAACCACTAGGCTACACAGGCTACACTAGGCCTATGGAGGCATTATCATCCTATGCGGGCATTGTCATCCTATGAGGGCATTGTCATCCTATGAGGGCATTATCATCCTATGCGGGCATTGTCATCCTATGAGTGCATTGTCATCCTATGAGTCATCCTATGAGGGCATTGTCATCCTATGAGGGCATTGTCATCCTATGAGTGCATTGTCATCCTATGAGTCATCCTATGAGGGCATTGTCATCCTATGAGTGCATTGTCATCCTATGAGTCATCCTATGAGGGCATTGTCATCCTATGAGGGCATTGTCATCCTATGGAGGCATTATCATCCTATGCGGGCATTGTCATCCTATGAGTGCATTGTCATCCTATGAGTCATCCTATGAGGGCATTGTCATCCTATGAGTCATCCTATGAGGGCATTGTCATTCTATGAGGGCATTGTCATCCTATGAGGGCATTGTCATCCTATGGAGGCATTATCATCCTATGCGGGCATTGTCATCCTATGAGTGCATTGTCATCCTATGAGTCATCCTATGAGGGCATTGTCATCCTATGAGTCATCCTATGAGGGCATTGTCATCCTATGAGTCATCCTATGAGGGCATTGTCATTCTATGGGGGCATTGTCATTCTATGAGGGCATTGTCATCCTATGAGGGCATTGTCATCCTATGAGGGCATTGTCATCCTATGAGGGCATTGTCATCCTATGAGGGCATTGCCATCCTATGAGGGCATTGTCATCCTATGAGGGCATTGTCATCCTATGAGGGCATTGTCATCCTATGGAGGCATTATCATCCTATGCGGGCATTGTCATCCTATGAGTGCATTGTCATCCTATGAGTCATCCTATGAGGGCATTGTCATCCTATGAGTCATCCTATGAGGGCATTGTCATTCTATGAGGGCATTGTCATCCTATGAGGGCATTGTCATCCTATGGAGGCATTATCATCCTATGCGGGCATTGTCATCCTATGAGTGCATTGTCATCCTATGAGTCATCCTATGAGGGCATTGTCATCCTATGAGTCATCCTATGAGGGCATTGTCATCCTATGAGTCATCCTATGAGGGCATTGTCATCCTATGAGTCATCCTATGAGGGCATTGTCATTCTATGGGGGCATTGTCATCCTATGAGGGCATTGCCATCCTATGAGGGCATTGTCATCCTATGAGGGCATTGTCATCCTATGAGGGCATTGCCATCCTATGAGGGCATTGCCATCCTATGAGGGCATTGCCATCCTATGAGGGCATTGTCATTCTATGAGGGCATTGCCATCCTATGAGGGCATTGTCATCCTATGAGGGCATTGTCATCCTATGAGGGCATTGCCATCCTATGAGGGCATTGCCATCCTATGAGGGCATTGTCATCCTATGAGGGCATTGTCATCCTATGAGGGCATTGTCATTCTATGAGGGCATTGCCATCCTATGAGGGCATTGCCATCCTATGAGGGCATTGTCATCCTATGAGGGCATTGTCATCCTATGAGGGCATTGTCATTCTATGAGGGCATTGTCATTCTATGAGGGCATTGCCATCCTATGAGGGCATTGTCATTCTATGAGGGCATTGTCATTCTATGAGGGCATTGTCATCCTATGAGGGCATTGTCATTCTATGAGGGCATTGTCATTCTATGAGGGCATTGCCATCCTATGAGGGCATTGTCATTCTATGAGGGCATTGTCATTCTATGAGGGCATTGTCATCCTATGAGGGCATTGTCATCCTATGAGGGCATTGTCATCCTATGAGGGCATTGCCATCCTATGAGGGCATTGTCATCCTATGAGGGCATTGCCATTCTATGAGGGCATTGCCATGGTAGCCAAAATAATGTCCCGTACAGCCTTTTTATACATGAACCTAAGCATGATGGGATGTTAATTGCTTAATTAACTCAGGAACCACACCTGTGTGGAAGCACCTGATTTCAATATACGTTGTATCCCTCATTTACTCAACTGTTTCCATTATTTGTGTTTCCAGTTACCTGTAGGTCTCTACTGTTCATTTCTGTAGGGTTAGAGTTAGAGTTAGGGTTCATTTCTGAACCATGTGAATATGGGACTACGAAATCTGGCAATGCAAAGTATTACTGGGTGTTATCAAGCTGTATTAAAGAAGTGTTTAGGTTATAATATTGTTCCTGTAGTTGTGTCTTGAGGCGGTCGATAGGAGCAGTCAGGGTTCTGGACACGGCGTCGGCCAGCCCTGCAGCCAGGACAAAACTCCTCCATTCCCCTGAGCCTGCTGAGAGGTCCGGAGGCAGCTCCAGGGGCATGGTCCGGCTCTCACCCACATCAAACACCTGGAGAGGCAGACAGGAAGTCTACATCAAACACCTGGAGAGGCAGACAGGAAGTCTACATCAAACACCTGGAGAGGCAGACAGGAAGTCTATATCAAACACCTGGAGAGGCAGACAGGAAGTCTACATCAAACACCTGGAGAGGCAGACAGGAAGACTACCTATATCACCTAGAGAGGCAGACAGGAAGACTACATATATCACCTAGAGAGGCAGACAGGAAGACTACATATATCACCTAGAGAGGCAGACAGGAAGTCTACATATATCACCTAGAGAGGCAGACAGGAAGACTACATATATCACCTAGAGAGGCAGACAGGAAGACTACATATATCACCTGGAGAGGCAGACAGGAAGACTACATATATCACCTAGAGAGGCAGACAGGAAGTCTACATATATCACCTGGAGAGGCAGACAGGAAGTCTACATATATCACCTGGAGAGGCAGACAGGAAGACTACATATATCACCTAGAGAGGCAGACAGGAAGACTACATATATCACCTAGAGAGGCAGACAGGAAGACTACCTATATCACCAACCGACAGACAGGAAGACTACATATATCACCTAGAGAGGCAGACAGGAAGACTACCTATATCACCAACCGACAGACAGGAAGACTACCTATATCACCTAGAGAGGCAGACAGGAAGACTACCTATATCACCAACCGACAGACAGGAAGACTACATATATCACCTAGAGAGGCAGACAGGAAGACTACCTATATCACCTAGAGAGGCAGACAGGAAGACTACCTATATCACCTAGAGAGGCAGACAGGAAGACTACATATATCACCTAGAGAGGCAGACAGGAAGACTACATATATCACCTAGAGAGGCAGACAGGAAGACTACCTATATCACCTAGAGAGGCAGACAGGAAGACTACATATATCACCTAGAGAGGCAGACAGGAAGACTACATATATCACCTAGAGAGGCAGACAGGAAGACTACATATATCACCTAGAGAGGCAGACAGGAAGACTAAATATATCACCAACCGACAGACAGGAAGACTACATATATCACCAACCGACAGACAGGAAGACTACATATATCACCTGGAGAGGCAGACAGGAAGACTACATATATCACCTAGAGAGGCAGACAGGAAGACTACATATATCACCTAGAGAGGCAGACAGGAAGACTACATATATCACCAACCGACAGACAGGAAGACTACATATATCACCTAGAGAGGCAGACAGGAAGACTACCTATATCACCTAGAGAGGCAGACAGGAAGACTACCTATATCACCTAGAGAGGCAGACAGGAAGACTACCTATATCACCTAGAGAGGCAGACAGGAAGACTACCTATATCACCAACCGACAGACAGACAGGAAGACTACATATATCACCAACCGACAGACAGACAGGAAGACTACATATATCACCAACCGACAGACAGGAAGACTACATATATCACCTAGAGAGGCAGACAGGAAGACTACCTATATCACCTAGAGAGGCAGACAGGAAGACTACCTATATCACCTAGAGAGGCAGACAGGAAGACTACCTATATCACCAACCGACAGACAGACAGGAAGACTACCTATATCACCAACCGACAGACAGGAAGACTACATATATCACCTAGAGAGGCAGACAGGAAGACTACCTATATCACCTAGAGAGGCAGACAGGAAGACTACCTATATCACCTAGAGAGGCAGACAGGAAGACTACCTATATCACCAACCGACAGACAGGAAGACTACCTATATCACCAACCGGCAGACAGGAAGACTACATATATCACCTGGAGAGGCAGACAGGAAGACTACATATATCACCTAGAGAGGCAGACAGGAAGACTACATATATCACCTAGAGAGACAGACAGGAAGTCTACATATATCACCAACCAACAGACAGGAAGACTACATATATCACCTAGAGAGGCAGACAGGAAGACTACATATATCACCTAGAGAGGCAGACAGGAAGTCTACATATATCACCTAGAGAGGCAGACAGGAAGACTACATATATCACCTAGAGAGGCAGACAGGAAGACTACATATATCACCTAGAGAGGCAGACAGGAAGACTACATATATCACCTAGAGAGGCAGACAGGAAGACTACATATATCACCTAGAGAGGCAGACAGGAAGACTACCTATATCACCTAGAGAGGCAGACAGGAAGACTACATATATCACCTAGAGAGACAGACAGGAAGACCACATATATCACCAACCGACAGACAGGAAGTCTACATATATCACCTAGAGAGGCAGACAGGAAGACTACCTATATCACCTAGAGAGGCAGACAGGAAGACTACATATATCACCTAGAGAGGCAGACAGGAAGACCACATATATCACCAACCGACAGACAGGAAGACTACATATATCACCAACAGACAGACAGGAAGACCACATATATCACCAACCGACAGACAGGAAGACTACATATATCACCTAGAGAGGCAGACAGGAAGACTACATATATCACCTAGAGAGGCAGACAGGAAGACTACATATATCACCTAGAGAGGCAGACAGGAAGACTACATATATCACCTAGAGAGGCAGACAGGAAGACTACATATATCACCTAGAGAGGCAGACAGGAAGACTACATATATCTCCTAGAGAGGCAGACAGGAAGACTACCTATATCACCTGGAGAGGCAGACAGGAAGACCACATATATCACCTAGAGAGGCAGACAGGAAGACTACATATATCACCTAGAGAGGCAGACAGGAAGACTACATATATCACCTAGAGAGGCAGACAGGAAGACTACATATATCACCTAGAGAGGCAGACAGGAAGACTACATATATCACCTAGAGAGGCAGACAGGAAGACTACATATATCACCTAGAGAGGCAGACAGGAAGACTACCTATATCACCAACCGACAGACAGGAAGACTACATATATCACCAACCAACAGACATTCAGGAAGTCTACATATATCACCTGGAGAGGCAGACAGGAAGTCTACATATATCACCTAGAGAGGCAGACAGGAAGACTACATATATCACCTAGAGAGGCAGACAGGAAGACTACATATATCACCTAGAGAGGCAGACAGGAAGACTACATATATCACCAACCGACAGACAGGAAGACTACCTATATCACCAACCGACAGACAGACTCCTTCAACAGGGGCTTCAGACCCAGCATGCAATGTATGATCTCCTACACCTGGGTGGAGTGTGCCGTTCATCAGGTAAGACACCACACCACACGCACACACACACACACACACACACACACACACACACACACACACACACACATAGCAGACTACATCGCACAAGGACAACAGCAGGGGTTTGAATTTTCATTGTTGGACATGAAAGACTGTAAAATCACCAGGTGATGTTAATTTAAGAAATCTGTTCCCAGGTATTACCACGTATAATTGAGAGACATGTGATCGTATACATGTGGAAGAACGGTTTGAAAGGGTTATGGTTTAGTGAAACATTATATCTGTTTGGGCTTCTTCTGGTCAATTTGCCATCTTACAACTTATTTATAATTATGTTCCGCCCCCCCGACTGCCCACTCGAGAAATAATGGCCTGTGGCTGAATCTAATTGATGATCCCTGGACTACAGTCTGGGTTTGTATCCTGCTCATCTGCTCTGCACACCACAATACTGTGTTCGGCACTGGCTCAGGGAGCTAACACAAATCCTCGTCTCAAACACTTCGAGCGTCGTCTCATGATGATCTCCGCGCTGTTGGGGCTCTATGAAGCTCGGTCCAGGCTTCATCAGTGTGACAGACTGGTCTCGTGTTCACTACAAGACTGTGTTAGGCCTCTGAGCTAAAGGCTAGGCATTAATCCTATATGAAGGCTCAGAGAAAGGAAGACTCAGGCCTCAGCGTCTCACCAGAGTGTGTTTCCATGAAGTGACCAGTTCTCCCAGGTTCTCTGCAGGGTTGAGGATGACATGCTGCAGGAACTCTCCCCAGTCCACGGTCATAGAACTGTCCTCATCCATCCTGTCAACAATAACATCAACAACATCAACAATCAAGATAATCGGTCGGCATGATGATATTCAATTAATTAATAAACATGTTGACAAAAGTGAATGATCCTCTTAGTATCCATATTCTACAGGTCTGTACTGTGTTGTAGACTTGATCAAATTGTGCCCAATATAATAATTGCGTTGGAGTGTATGTGTGATTAGTGTTAAGTTAGACATTAAGTCTGTCAATACAAGCAATTAATTTTGTTATTACATACAGTGCCTTGCGAAAGTATTCGGCCCCCTTGAACTTTGCGACCTTTTGCCACATTTCAGGCTTCAAACATAAAGATATAAAACTGTATTTTTTTTGTGAAGAATCAACAACAAGTGGGACACAATCATGAAGTGGAACGACATTTATTGGATATTTCAAACTTTTTAACAAATCAAAAACTGAAAAATTGGGCGTGCAAAATTATTCAGCCCCTTTACTTTCAGTGCAGCAAACTCTCTCCAGAAGTTCAGTGAGGATCTCTGAATGATCCAATGTTGACCTAAATGACTAATGATGATAAATACAATCCACCTGTGTGTAATCAAGTCTCCGTATAAATACACCTGCACTGTGATAGTCTCAGAGGTCCGTTAAAAGCGCAGAGAGCATCATGAAGAACAAGGAACACACCAGGCAGGTCCGAGATACAGTTGTGAAGAAGTTTAAAGCCGGATTTGGATACAAAAAAGATTTCCCAAGCTTTAAACATCCCAAGGAGCACTGTGCAAGCGATAATATTGAAATGGAAGGAGTATCAGACCACTGCAAATCTACCAAGACCTGGCCGTCCCTCTAAACTTTCAGCTCATACAAGGAGAAGACTGATCAGAGATGCAGCCAAGAGGCCCATGATCACTCTGGATGAACTGCAGAGATCTACAGCTGAGGTGGGAGACTCTGTCCATAGGACAACAATCAGTCGTATATTGCACAAATCTGGCCTTTATGGAAGAGTGGCAAGAAGAAATCCATTTCTTAAAGATATCCATAAAAAGTGTTGTTTAAAGTTTACCACAAGCCACCTGGGAGACACACCAAACATGTCGAAGAAGGTGCTCTGGTCAGATGAAACCAAAATTGAACTTTTTGGCAACAATGCAAAACGTTATGTTTGGCGTAAAAGCAACACAGCTCATCACCCTGAACACACCATACCCACTGTCAAACATGGTGGTGGCAGCATCATGTTTTGGGTCTGCTTTTCTTCAGCAGGGACAGGGAAGATGGTTAAAATTAATGGGAAGATGGATGGAGCCAAATACAGGACCATTCTGGAAGAACCTGATGGAGACTGCAAAAGACCTGAGACTGGGACGGAGATTTGTCTTCCAACAAGACAATGATCCAAAACATAAAGCAAAATCTACAATGGAATGGTTCAAAAATAAACATATCCAGGTGTTAGAATGGCCAAGTCAAAGTCCAGACCTGAATCCAATCGAGAATCTGTGGAAAGAACTGAAAACTGCTGTTCACAATTGCTCTCCATCCAACCTCACTGAGCTTGAGCTGTTTTGCAAGGAGGAATGGGAAAAAAATTCAGTCTCTCGATGTGCAAAACTGATAGAGACATACCCCAAGCGACTTACAGCTGTAATCGCAGCAAAAGGTGGCGCTACAAAGTATTAACTTAAGGGGGCTGAATAATTTTGCACGCCCAATTTTTCAGTTTTTGATTTGTTAAAGTTTGAAATATCCAACAAATGTCGTTCCACTTCATGATTGTGTCCCACTTGTTGTTGATTCTTCACAAAAAAATACAGTTTTATATCTTTATGTTTGAAGCCTGAAATGTGGCAAAAGGTCGCAAAGTTCAAGGGGGCCGAATACTTTCGCAAGGCACTGTATTAATCAATATTATCACAAGGTTTTAACAATGTAATAACTGACAGAGCGAACAGTGAGAGGATAGAAAGTGGGGGAAAAGGCACTCTTACATTTGTATAATTCTTTTTGCATTCGGCTTTGATATGTTCACTCCTAACTCCTTGAACAGATCTATGATTTCCTCCTGGCCTATGACCCCTAGTCAGAGAAGACAACATGACCCCTAGTCAGAGAAGACAACATGACCCCTAGTCAGAGAAGACAACATGACCCCTAGTCATACAAGACAACATGACCCCTAGTCAGAGAAGACAGCATGACCCCTAGTCAGAGAAGACAACATGGATAGAAACAGCATGGATCATGTAAAATGTGAATTTCTGGGCCCATATTCATCATGTGTCTCAGAGTGGAAGTTCTGATCTATGATCAGTTTAGCTTTGTAGATCATACACTCGTAGAGGAAGTAGTTCTATCTAGAATGAACCCTATTTCTAAGAGTGTATGGAACCAGATTATTATGGACAGTCAGGAAGGACCAGATCCTAGATCAGCCCAGAGCTGTGGATAATGAAGACCTGATCCCAGATCAGCCCAGAGCTGTGGATAATGAAGACCTGATCCTAGATCAGCCCAGAGCTGTGGATAATGAAGACCTGATCCCAGATCAGTCCAGAGCTGTGGATAATGAAGACCTGATCCCAGATCAGCCCAGAGCTGTGGATAATGAAGACCTGATCCTAGATCAGCCCAGAGCTGTGGATAATGAAGAC
>NW_027010844.1:0-5000 GCF_036934945.1 Oncorhynchus masou masou | reverse complement strand
ATTAACGACAGTCTGGAAAAGTTTTTAAAAAAGGGCAGTGTATCATTTGGCTGCACCATATGAATAGACATTAGACGTACACGTTAACTCTCCCGTTATGCTGCTGGTAAATTAGAATAGGCTTCACATTTTTATTTATATTTAGTTATCAAATATTGTAATTAATAAATACCTGAGCTTTCTGATCTGCAGCCATAATGCCAGTTTTTTTCATCTCATTATGAAGTTCTTCCACTGAAATAGACCCGTCGTTATTCTTGTCTAGTTTCACAAACAAACCACGAAACTGATCCATGATTCTTCAATAATATATATATTTTTAATGACAAAATTTGAAATGTAATATAAATAAGCACCAATTCTACAAATACTACAACTACAGGCTATTAAGGTGCAACGGTAATGTGCTTCTTCTTTTTATTTTCTCCATATGAACGCTGAGTCATAAAGCACCGGCACTGAACATGTCTTCAATGCGGTAGATGCTCCTCTACTGCGATAGACATGATGACGATGACGCGATAGCCCTACTGTCAAGACATGAGTCTGCACTTCCACCACTGTCCACCAGGTGTAGTGCTGAGCATAGACAAACAGACTGGCCACTGGTCCAGTCAGTGTATTTAACTGATCTGAAATAGATGAGGGAGGCCGGGCCACCAGGACCCCAAATAAAAATAGACTATGACGACTTGACCCATGACAAAAAAAGTCCCATTCTAACTCTCGGGTCGGAGGTCTACTGTTGTGCCATTTGTGACGAGGCTCATAGTAGGCTGATGGGTCAGAGGTCATTTAGGCCTAGTTCTGTTTATGTTATGTAACAAGAAGGGATCACTATGAGATAGGTACGGGTCAGAGAGGTACGGGTCAGATAGGTACGTGTCAGAGAGGTACGGGTCAGAGAGGTACGGGTCAGAGAGGTACGGGTCAGAGAGGTATGGGTCATATAGGTACGGGTCAGAGAGGTATGGGTCAGAGAGGTACGGGTCAGACACGGTGTGATAGGTACGGGTCAGAGAGGTACGGGTCAGAGTTACGGGTCAGAGAGGTACGGGTCATGTAGGTACGGGTCAGAGAGGTACGGGTCAGACAGGTACCGGTCAGATAGGTACGGTGTGATAGGTACGGGTCAGAGAGGTACGGGTCATATAGGTACGGGTCAGAGAGGTACGGGTCAGATAGGTACGGGTCAGAGAGGTACGTGTCAGAGAGGTACGGGTCAGAGAGGTATGGGTCAGATAGGTACGGGTCAGAGAGGTACGGGTCAGATAGGTACGGGTCAGAGAGGTACGGGTCAGAGAGGTACGGGTCAGAGAGGTACGGGTCAGATAGGTACGGGTCATGTAGGTACGGGTCAGAGAGGTACAGGTCAGAGAGGTATGGGTCATATAGGTACGGGTCAGATAGGTACGGGTCAGATAGGTACAGGTCAGAGGTCTATAAGCCTGGAAGTAGGCCTATGGGTCAGAGGTTAGTGTCTGTCTCATTAGGTACAGGTCAGAGGTCTATAAGCCTGGAAGTAGGCCATTGGGTCAGAGGTTAGTGTCTGTCTCATTAGGTACAGGTCAGAGGTTATAAGCTTGGACAGGCTTCTAACATGCTTCTACACCTGCATTGCTTGCTGTTTGGAGGTTAAGGCTGGGTTTCTGTACAGCACTTTGATATATCAGCTGATGTCAGAAGGGCTTGATAAATACATTTGATTTGACGTGAGGCCAGTGCTCTGATTTGGATCCTCTTAACACCATAGCTGATGACTTGAATGGAAAGACACCAAACAGACTATTTCTCCATTTAAATTCAATCGACTCCCTGTCTTGTCCTCTAACCAAACCACAGCCCGTCATTATAAGGCTTATAATAACCTGCTAAGCCTGTTACAATGTTCTTTTCAAATCCATATAGGTGGGTGTTTAAACAGAAATATAGGCATAAAAAAACGGAATCTTGCACCTCAACAGATGAATCCAAAAAAAAGAGTCGAATCTGTGAAATGGCGTGCTACAGCAGCGTTTAAGTTCTAGAAAGAGCCCTGGGATTCCAGCGAGCAGAGAAAGCATACCGGTGGGGTCGGGCGCAAGAGGAGGAGCCACGGCTGTTTAAAGTGTGTCTATATCGGGATGTGATAAATATCACGGGGTCCACAGCTCTGAGTAATCACTCCAAACGTAGCTGGGCTACTTAATCTATCTGTAGCTGTTCACTGTTCAACTGCCTGACTGTGTCAGTGTCTGGCTGGCACTGACATTATTGTTGAGAGTTGCAGAGAGAGCAGCGGTTAAGTTTTCCACTTGCCGCCATATCAGAGGGGTCTCTGTCCCCTGGATATATTTTCATAGCGGATTGACTGACAGGCAGCGTCCGTCAAACACCAGCGGGTTCTCTTCTCCAGCGCAGGGCCGCTTCGGGGAAAATATGGGGAAAGATTATTATAAAATCCTGGGGATAGTGAAAGGAGCGGCCGACGAGGATATCAAAAAGGCGTACAGAAAACAGGCTCTGAAATGGCACCCGGACAAAAACAAGGCGGCCAACGCCGAGGAGAAATTTAAGGAGATCGCCGAGGCATATGAAGTCCTCAGTGATCCGAAGAAAAGGGAGATATATGATCAGTATGGAGAGGAAGGTAGGATAATATGACATCCCACATTTCATTATTGTCTTCTTCTGGTTGTCATTTCACCCACCCTGTCATTGAGCGCACACATCAAAAGGTGCGTGGAATATTATTGGCCATTATCCAATACAGACCGACATTTTAACCACACTGGTTAGAGAAGGCAACAGCATTTCACTCTCATTTAATTTATTCGTAACATTTATTATAATAAACCAATATGCTGCTATTTCACTCTTTCCAGATGGTGTATCAGTCTGCCCATAATATGCAGACATTGCTCTTGGTTGGTCAGAAATATATAACAGTAATTATTTCCAAATATATTGTCAGATTGTATTATTATTACTGTCAATTACAGTTGAACATGTCATATAGAGCTGTTTTGCAGCCCAAGGCATTAAAACCATTTCAATAGCCGATGGGAAAACAGCGGATTTGCCATGGAAGGAGGGATCCACTGACCTGAGACGTTCAGCTATAATGCCATGTGCTTATAAATGTATTCTTCTGTGTATTGCCTATGTACAGTACACAGTACATACCTGGATCAAATACTATGTACAGTGCATACCTGAATCAAATACTATGTACAGTACATACCTGGATCAAATACTATGTACAGTACATACCTGGATCAAATACTATGTACAGTGTATACCTGGATCAAATACTATGTACAGTACATACCTGGATCAAATACTATGTACAGTACATACCTGGATCAAATACTATGTACAGTATATACCTGGATCAAATACTATGTACAGTACATACCTGGATCAAATACTATGTACAGTACATACCTGGATCAAATACTATACAGTACATACCTGGATCAAAGACTATGTACAGTACAACCTGGATCAAATACTATGTACAGTACATACCTGGATCAAATACTATGTACAGTACATACCTGAATCAAATACTATGTACAGTACATACCTGGATCAAATACTATGTACAGTACATACCTGGATCAAATACTATGTAGAGTATATACCTGGATCAAATACAGTACAGTATATACCTGGATCAAATACTATGTACAGTACATACCTGGATCAAATACTATGTACAGTACATACCTGGATCAAATACTATGTACAGTACATACCTGGATCAAATACTATGTACAGTACATACCTGGATCAAATACTATGTACAGTATATACCTGGATCAAATACTATGTACAGTATACCTGATCAAATACTATGTACAGTACATACCTGGATCAAATACTATGTACAGTACATACCTGGATCAAATACTATGTACAGTATATACCTGGATCAAATACTATGTACAGTACATACCTGGATCAAATACAGTATATACCTGGATCAAAGTACTATGAATACAGTACATACCTGGATCAAATACTATGTACAGTACATACCTGGATCAAATACTATGTACAAAGTACAGTATATACCTGGATCAAATACTATGTACAGTACATACCTGGATAAAATACTATGTACAGTACATACCTGGATCAAATACTATGTACAGTACATACCTGGATCAAATACTATGTACAGTACATACCTGGATCAAATACTATGTACAGTATACCTGGATCAAATACTATGTACAGTACATACCTGGATCAAATACTATGTACAGTACATACCTGGATCAAATACTATGTACAGTACATACCTGGATCAAATACTATGTACAGTACATACCTGGATCAAATACTATGTACAGTATATACCTGGATCAAAGACTATGTACAGTACATACCTGGATCAAATACTATGTACAGTACATACCTGGATCAAATACTATTACAGTATATACCTGGATCAAATACTATGTACAGTACATACCTGGATCAAATACTATGTACAGTATATACCTGGATCAAATACTATGTACAGTACATACCTGGATAAATACTATGTACAGTACATACCTGGATCAAATACTATGTACAGTACATACCTGGATCAAATACTATGTACAGTACATACCTGGATCAAATACTATGTACAGTATATACCTGGATCAAAGACTATGTACAGTACATACCTGGATCAAATACTATGTACAGTACATACCTGGATCAAATACTATTACAGTATATACCTGGATCAAATACTATGTACAGTACATACCTGGATCAAATACTATGTACAGTATATACCTGGATCAAAAGACTATGTACAGTACATACCTGGATCAAATACTATGTACAGTACATACCTGGATCAAATACTATTACAGTATATACCTGGATCAAATACTATGTACAGTACATACCTGGATCAAATACTATGTACAGTATATACCTGGATCAAATACTATGTACACTACAGACCTGGATCAAATACTGTGCATGGCAAATATTCCAGCACATTAACTAAG